>NW_007247225.1:108529-141467 GCF_000164805.1 Carlito syrichta | reverse complement strand
CTGCACTCCAGTCTGGGTGACAGAGTGAGACTCCAACTCAAAAAAAAAAAAGAAAAAATACATGCACATGAATGTTATTAGCAGCTTTATTTAAATAGGTCAAAACTATAAACATGCAAATGCTCACCATCAAGTGACTAAACAGAGAAATAGTAATACATTCATATAATGGAGTAACAGTGATAAAAATGATACATTCATATGCCAAATAATACAGATTAATCTCAGAAATATTATGCTAAATGAAAGAAGCCAGTCACAAAGGGTACCTACAGAATGATCCCACTTATATAAAATTCTAAAATAGGAAAAAAGGCAAAACTTGTTGGAAGCCAACACCTTGGAGAAAACAAACTATGAAGCATTTGATTACCAGAAGTGTGCTGGTTGAGAGAAAAGTGCTGGTATACAAGGCAGAAGGCCTCATGGATTCTGTTCAATAAACTTTCTGTTTCTTTGCCTATGTGAGCTCACAAGTGTAATACGGTTTGCTGACTGAATACTTGATATTCAATTAATAGTATAATTTATATATACAATATATTATAATTTTCATTGGAAGAACTTAAACAGTAAAGATTATCCATAGAGAACTATTAAGTTTCACTTAAGCTTTTAAGATTCCTTTTCCTAAAAGTTATCTTTAAGTTTCTGAAGGCTAATCTTGAGATTCTTTAACAATACATTAAAACTTTCTGTTTGACTATGTACTGAAACTTTCTGTACCGAAACTCTTTTTATTGTTTTTGCCTCCAACCAAGCTGATTGCTATGGAACAAGCTATGCTGATACTCCCCTGTTACGGTTTCTAACCCCAGCCAGGCTGTTCAATAAGTTACTATGGCAATGGGATTTCTTACAAACGGTTATCCACTAGCTTACAAGGAAATAGATTTCAAATATAATTAGATTTGTAATTTTACTAAGTTTGAAGATAGGATAAAAATAAGTTTATGGTTTTATAGCAATAAGAATCACACATTAATGATAATTATACATCTATGATAGTTTAGATTAAAGAAAAATTAATAAGTATAAGTTTATAAGATATAGCATAGTGTTAGAGTTTAATCATTAGATAATATACAATTGTTAAGTCTAGATGTGGTTAAAAAGACTCATATGAGTCATTGTGAGGTTTTATAGCTTAAAAATAATTAGTTTTAGGTTAAGTGTTAAAGAATTACATAGCATTATATTTTGTTAAATCATAAAAGGTTAATAGAAAATTCAAGATTTTATATTAGGTAGAAATAAAAATAAACTTATGAAGTATGGATTAATCATTAAAATCATGGAAAAAAGTTTGTGAAATTATTGTAAAAGCTCTGCATTTATCATCTTGATGTAAGCATGTTATGCCTCATGCATTCGTGATTGTTGGGGCATACAGATCTCATGATGTATGTTTCTGTAAAAAACGTTATGCACTGTGGGACGTGTAAGCCCCCGGCGAATGTTTGTCATATTGCTAAGGGTGATAGAAAATGGTATACGAATGTTTGTCATATTGCTAGGGGTGATAGAAAATAGTATATAAGGTGGAAGGAGTTTGAATAAAATTTGGAACAGTCTTGGCCAGACTGAACCCAGAAGAACTGCCTCTGAGTTGTTTCTTCCTCGCCGTCCTGATTCCCCGATTCAGGCCCAACCCCCCTCAAGTCGGAGCTGGCCTCCAACAAAAACTAATCTACAGGTAAGATGAATCGGAGAGGAATTTACATCTAGGGCAGGGTTTTGACAAAAACAGCACTAAGAAACAAAGAGGGATATGCGATATCTTGTTTTGGGTAGTGGCTACTGGGGAAGACAGAATTGTGAAAATTCATCAAACAAGCACTTAATGAAACCACAAAGAATGAGTTTGTTCTTTCTGTATGGACATGGAAGAATATAGGTGAAAGAAATTGCACTGAAGGATGATATGATCTCTACCTATTTTATTATGCATGTGTTATAACAAAAGCACTATTTAGAGAAGGGGATTAGGAATATATACACAATAGAAATGTCACAATGATTATGTTTGATGAGGATAGTGGAATTGGGGGACAGGAGAAATTCCTTTACTGTGGCTAAATCCCCTAGGTCTGGCCAATCTGCAGGGCACCCAGTTTTCAACCTCCTGGGAGAGCAGGGCACACACAGGAGAGGAAACCCTTAAGGCCCCATCTAAGGTTCAAATGTTTTTGCTCTCCTGTCACAGTCAAGAGACAGGCCGGGGCAGTCAATGCAGAGGTAGGGGCTGACCTCTACCTATTCCTGACCACTGAAAATCCACGTGGTGCTGAACGGTCAATGCTGAGCAGAAGGGCCAAGGCCTGAGGGATCAGAGTGAGGCCCTGGTCCCCTCAGAATTTCTGCCCAGGGGTCACTGAGGAGTACATTTAAAATGAGTGGAGTGAGTTTGGGGGAGGCTGGTGGGATCCTGAGGGGAATACAGGGAAGAAGAGAAGGACAGTTAAGGCAGTGGGGTCTCAGTGTGAAGTTAATGGGATGAGGGAGGTGAGGAAGACCCCATTTTGGACCCAGAACTGGTGTCTCAGCAGCAGAGACCACAACAGGCATTTCAGTTTCCTCCCAGAAACAAGGCTGTTTGCTCTGAGTGGGAAATAGGGCCTCCCAAGAGTGTGGCGATCACTCCAGGGTTTGGAGCCAGATCTGAGCTCATCCCAGCCACAGACCAGTAGCAGCAAGCAGAAGACTCACCAAAGACATGTTTCTTCCCAGGAAGAGACATCAGCAGTCTGGGTCAGATCTGTGATCTGGAATCGGTCTCTGGGTTTTAGTGCCTGGGTGCCCTACCCTACTGGCCCCTCTGGGCAGTTGCAGCAAGAGGCCTCAGCAGCACTGAGGAAAACCCAGAATAGCAGCTTAAACAAGAAACTAACAGGCGTTCCCCATTCCCACACTCTAGAAGCTGCAACCTGAGCAGAAGGAGAGTTGCTGTAGCCATGGTCTCTCATAAACTGCAGGTCCTGTAGTCAATGTCAGTTTTGCAATCTGGAACTGTTCAGTGAGCATCACTTCTAAGAGCCCCAGCTTTTCCTCTGGACCAGTCAGGGTAGCAGGCCTCAGAAATACCGAGGAAAAGGAGGTTACCCACTCCTACAGATCTGAGAAAGCAGTAGGAGACTAGCAGGAGGGACTTTACTCCTCTGCACTTGAATCAGCAGCCTGAGCAGTAGGAGAGAGTTCCTGATCCCACGATTTTTCCCAGGTCACAAGGACTGAAGCCAGGGTCAGCTTTGTGTCCTGGAATTGGGCTGCAGGTCTCATTGCTGGGGGGAGGGGTGGGGTGGGGGCATAGCCTGCTCCTCTAGTCTGTTGGGGAAGTGTGGCCCCCAGTACCAAGGATCAGACAGCCCTCATTTCTACACAGCTGGATAAGTAGCCTAAACTGCACCACCCTATCTGTGCAGTGATCTTTGTGCAACAAGACCCCCTGTGCTCTACTCCCTAACATACCCAATCACCTGGGGTAGGAGCTGAGCCACCCTTCCCCACAAGGGTAGAGAAGAGACCTTGGTGCGATGGTGTTCTCTC
This sequence comes from Carlito syrichta, assembly GCF_000164805.1. Taxonomy (NCBI): domain Eukaryota; kingdom Metazoa; phylum Chordata; class Mammalia; order Primates; family Tarsiidae; genus Carlito; species Carlito syrichta. Next base: position 137,921 of record NW_007247225.1, on the reverse strand, counting down.
TGCTTAGTGCCTAGACATACCTCCAGGTACCTGGAGCTCCCACTCCTCTAGATTAGTTTAGGCTGCTCTCCCCTTCCTAAGCAAATAACTTGAGGCAGGAGAGGACCCCTTATACCTTGCCTAGGCACACTTCTGGCAACATAGAGGCTGCACACCAGACCCTGCCACAGAGCTGGTGCCTGTGCCTGCCATCAGTAGACTCACAGGTGGGCCTGCCCAGTTCAACCTCGCCCATCTTGGTTTTCCCCTCCCCAGGGTTGTACCAGGAGCTCAGACCACAGTGCACTTCACAGACCACCTCACTGATGAGATAATAAAGAGTTTCTTCCAGTAAACTAGGATCAAATAAATATCCATTCAAATTGGCAGTAGCCAGCTGCTACCCATAGGGACCACCTGCTGGCCTAGAGGTTGAATGATGCAACACAACAAGTAATTTGCTGACACCAGCACACATCACCAAAGAGCAAGATAAGCCTCCCAAGACCCCAGCCATCCCAGCCTCACAGAAGGCAATGAACCAGCCTACAACCCCAGTACATCACTATTACAATGAACACTCAGGAAAGCCTACATACACAGTCTATCTATACCAAAGGAATTCATTTGGATTAGCTACTGTAGCACATCCAGATAAGAATGAACCAGAAAAACACCTCTAAAAGTATGAAAAAAACCAGAGTGTTATCCTTGCAAAGGGGCGCACCAACTATTTAACAACAGAACCCTATAATTCCTGAAATGTCAGATTTCTTGATTATAAAGAAGCTCAACAAGATACAAGATAAAGCTGATAACCAACACAAAGAAATTAGCAGAACAGTTCAGGAGGTAAAAGGGGAGGATAACAACATTAAAAAAAAGAACAAAAAACTCAATAATGGAGATACAAAACACAGTACAAAATTTTAGCAGTAGGCTAGACCAAATGGATGAAAGAGTCTTGGAGCTTGAAGATGGGTCCTTTAAATTAACCCAGATAGAAATAAAGAAAAAAAATTAAGAATAAACAAAACCTATGTGAAATACGGGATTATGTAAAGTGGCTAGAACTATGACTCATAGGCATTCCAGAGGAAGAAAAAGTTAAAGTGAAAAGTATAGAAAACATATTCAAGGAAATAGTTCAAGAAAACTTCCTTTGTCTTGAGAGAGATCTATAAATCCAGATACAAGAAGCCCAAAGAACTCCTGCAAGATACATCACAAGAAGAACCTCACCAAGGCATATAATTATCAGATTCTCCAAAGTGAACATGAAAGAAAATATCCTAAAAACTTGGGAACAAAATGGTGACTCTCACTATTATAAAATATCACATTAGTACAAAGCTCACAGAGCCTATAAAGTAACTGCACTTTTGAATCCCCAAGGCAACAAGCTTACAACACAATGGAAAGAACAAAGCCTCACCTATCAATATTAACACTGAATATATATGGTCTAAACACCCTACTTAAAAGAATCAGAGTGGCAAACTAGATTTTTAAAAAAATGACCCAACCATACACTGATCAAAAGAGACCCACCTATTGGCCAGAGACAGTCACAGACTCAAAGTAAATGGGTGGAAAAAGATGTTTCCAATGAATGAAAAACAAAAACGAGCAGGAGTAGCCATCTTCATATCAGACAGCTCAGATTTTAAACCAAAAACAGTAAAGAAAGACAAAGAAGGGCATTATATAATGATAAGTGGTACAGTTCAACAAGAATATTTAACTATCTTAATGATATATACCCAGAATACTTGAGCACTCAAATTCATGAAGCAAACACTACTTTACCTCAGAAAACATACTGATAGCAATACAATAATAGTGGGTGACTTCAATACCCTTCTGACATCACTAGACAGATCTTTGAAGCAGAAAATTAAAAAAGAAGCACTGGACTTAAAATGGACTATAGACCAAATGGACCTAACAGACATCTACAGAAATTTCCACCCTGCAGAACATACATTCTTCCCATCTCTGCATGGAACAGTCTTCAAAATAGACCATATGCTTGGCCATAAAGCAAGTGTCAGTAAATTTTAAAACATCAAAATGATACCAAGCACGTTTATGGACCACAGTGGAATAAAATTAGGAATCAACAGTGAGAGAAGCTTCCAAAACTATACTACTACATGAAAACTGAGCAACTCACTCTTGAACAACCCTTGGATAAACAATGAAATTAAAGCAGAAATCAAAAAAGTTATTGAAACAAATGAAAGCAGTGGCACAACATACCAAAACCTCTGGAACATAGCAAAATCAGTTCTGAAAGGAAAGTTTATAGCATTAAATACCTACATCAAAAAGATATACAGAATGGAAATCAACAGCTTAACCTTGTACCTCATGATCTAGGAAAACAAGAGCAATCTAAACCTAAAGCTAGCAGGAGTAGAGAAATAACAAAAATCAGAGCAGAACTAAATGAGATTGATACCAAAAAAGGAAACAAAGGGTCAATGAATCAAAAGTTTGTTCTTTGAAAGGATAAACAAAATTGACAGACCACTAGCTAGACTAACATCAGTAAACAAAAGACAGATGACTCAAATAAATTCAATCAGAAATGACAAGTGACTTAATAGCTAATGCCATAGAAATACCAAAGATCACCAGAGACTACTATGAACATCCCTATGGCAACAAACTGGAAAAAATAGAGGAAATAGATAAATTTCTGGAAACATATAACCTCCTAAAAATGAACCAGAGAAGAAATAGACACCCTGCTAGGCCAATAATGAGCAAGAAAATTGAATCAGTAATTTTTTTTAAAAAAAACCTCCTAATGACAAAAAGCCCAGGACCAGATGGATTTACAGCTGAATTTTATCAGACATACAAAGAAGAGCTGGTACCAATTCTACTGAATCTATTTTAAAAAACCAAGAAGGAAGGACTCCTCCCTAACTCATTCTATGAAACCAGTATCACACTGATACCAAAATCAGGCAGGGAAAGACCTATTTCCCTGATGAGTATAGATGCAAAAATCCTTAACAAAACACTAGCAAACCAAATTCAGCAGCATCTCAAAAAAAGTATCCATCACAACCAAGTGAGTTTTAATCTAGGGTTGTAAGGATGGTTCAATATCTACAAATCAATAAATGTGATCCACCACATAAACAAAAGCAAAAATAAAAACTATATGATTATTTCAATAGCTGCAGAAAAGGTATTCAATAAAATCCAACATCTCTTCATGATAAAAACCCTAAACAAACTAGGCATTGAAGGAACATATCTCAAAATAATAAAAGCCATATATATAAACCCACAGCCCGGGGCGGGGGGACATATAACATCAAAAAGAGTTCCAAACTTTACCCGTATAATGACTACTTATGTACCTAATCCTGAATTGTACCCCCACCACATCTTTAAAGTTTTTTAAAAAAGAGACGAAATCACACAACTTCAAAACAAAACAAACAAAAAAATCAAACCAGCTAATACCATACTTAATCTAAAAAAGATAAAACATTCCCCTTCAGAACAGGAACAAGACAGGCTGTCCACTGTCACCACTCTTATTCACCACTATTATTCAACATTGTATTGGAAGTCCTAGTAAGAGTAATCTAGCAAGAGGAAAAAAATAAAAGCCAACCAAATCATCAAGGAGGAAGTCAAACTAGCCCTGTCTACAGATGACATGATCATATACTTAGAACACTCTAAAGACTCCTCCAAGAAGCTTCTAGATCTGATAAACCACTTCAGTAAAGTCTCAGGATACAAAATCAATGTACAAAAATCTGTAACACTCTTACACACCAATAATGCTCAAGCAAAGAATCAAATAAAGAACTCAATCCCATTCACACTAGCCACAAAAATAAAATAAAATAAAATACCTAGAAATACACCTAACTAAGGAGGTGGAAAGACCTCTACAAGGAGAACTACAAAATACTGATGAAAGAAATCACAGATGTCACAAACAAATGGAAAAACATTTCATTATCATGGATCAGAAAAATCAATAGTTAAAATGATCAAACTGCTCAAAACAATCTACAGATTCAATGTAATTCTGATAAAAATACCAACCTTATTCTTCACAGAACTAGAAAAAGCAATCTTAAAATGTATATGGAACCAAAAAAGAGTCCAAAGAGCCAAAGTGATCCTAAGAAAAGATAACAATTGTGGAGGCATCACATTGTCTGATTTCAGATTATACCATATAGTAACTAAAACAGCATGGTACTGATACAAGAATAGACAGATCAGTGGAAAATAATAGAGAATCCAGAAATAAAATACATATCTACAACCAACTGATCTTCAACAAAGCCAACAAAAGTAAACAATGGGGAGAGAACACTCTATTCAATGAGTGGTGCTGGGAAAATTGGCTAGCCATATGTAGAAGAATGAAACTGGACCCCTGTCTCTCACCATATACAAAAATTATCTCAAGAAGTAATAAAGACTGAAATGTAAGATCTCCAACTATAAAAATCCTAGAAGAAAACCTAGGAAACACATTTCTGGACATTGGTCTAGGCAAATATTTATGATGAAGACCTTAAAAACAATTGCAACAAAAGCAAAAAATAGACAGACAGTACTTAATTAAACTAAAAAGTTTCTGCATAGCAAAATAAATATCAACAGAAAATCCACTAAATGGGAGAGAATATTTGCAAATAATGCCTCAGGCAAAGGACTAATATCCAAAATCTACAAAAATCTCAAACAACTCACCATGAAAATAAAACAAATAAAGTTGGGGTGTGGTTCCACTCTCTCTTTGTACCCAGTGTTGCTCCCAAGAAAACTGATGTCAGTCTAACTTACTCCTTGGTGGGTAAATCACTGAGTTTATTTCCTCTATATGTTTCAGTATTTTATCTTCAGCCACAGGATGTTTTGGATACCAACTGTTTGCAATCATCTTGGTGCAGTTGGTTGACTGTTTTAAACTGCAATTCTTTCTAAATAATCTTTAAAAAAAGGAAAAAACTCTCTCATCGGTGAAGGGTAATCCTCTCATTCATGCTTTTGATGCTCCTCCCCAACATTCTTCATACTTCCTTTTTCAGGAGCACACCTTTGACCAGTGCTGGAACTTCTGAGTCTTCTATTTCTGTGGAGTGAGCTGTCAGGAGTAGGATCTTTAGGGCAGTCACAGACCTACCCTGGAGACAGCCCCTCTCTTGCCAATGGCATGGCTCAGTGGAGAGCCAGCTGCTCTTCCTGTTGGCATATTCCAACAAGCGCCCTGCGGGAGCCCCATCTGCCCCTGGACCAGCTGCCTCCAAGCATAGAGGGACAGCATGGCTACTCTTGCATTTGCCTGAGATTGTTTTTACAGTTTTGTTTTATTTTGTTTCTGTCCTTTCCCATATGCCTTCTGTCTTTTAGGGATTCCACATGATTTCTGTTCACTGAAGTTCCCTTCCATTTTTTAAAGGTACTATATTAAAGATTTTTGAAGTTAATGTATTCCTTTTCTGTTTTTCTTATGACTTTATAGTGACAGAGTAAGGTCTGAGCCTATGTCCAAACATTTTGATTCATTTTTCTCTTGGACATTTTCTGAGTTTTCTATGTGGTTATGTTTCCTTGAGGTTTGGGGTAAAAACATTAAAGCTGATTTTAAACAGTGACTGAGAATTTCCTTCTGCAGATGGTTTTTCTCTATTTTTTAAAAAATAAAAAGTGAAAAATTAGTTTCTTCTTATCCTCCACATATTTTTCTTCCCTTTCCTTCTTGAACCATTCTGTCTGAATGTCATTAGGCTGGACAGCGGCACATAGATGCACTGGGGGAAAGAGCGCTGTCATGGCACAGAGCCAGGTGATGATCCCAAGAAGGCTGAGGAAGGTACTGGCATAGGAGGGATGCCAGAATGGAACCCATAAAGTGGGAGGAGGAGTCCACACAGGAGTGCAAGTTTAAACCAGTAATAAGTATCATCCAGTGGGATAAGGAGGACGTCCTTGGTGGCACAGGCAGCCAGAACTTGAACACAATGAAGAGAATATTCATGCAGATGATGACCTGACATTTTGTGTCAACTCAGGGTTGATGGAAGGGACATTAACATAGGCCAACAGATCAATGAGGAGAGTCACAGCCCAACCAGTTTTGAGGATGGTAACCACGTACAGGCACAAAGTGTTAAACCTGAGAGGGGAAAGAAAGGCATTTAGGTGGAAAGATGGCCTACCATGGTGATAATAGAATCTGAACAGGGTAAGGCAAAGTATCTATATAGAAGAATATCTCACATGTGGTCTCAGAGCCTAAGCAGGGTGAGGAAGGAGTGCATGGGGGTGGGCAAGCAGCAGTGATAGAAGATTGGTTACAAAAGGAGAAGACTGAGCAAATAAAAAAATTTTGGATAATGAGTGTCGGGTGTCTTATTCTCAGAAGCGGTAATTAGTTACATGAAAAGGTGAAAACTAGAATGAACTCCTTGACTTTATATTGGGATTGAAAGCATTAGCATGAACTCATAAATTTCTATAGATATATAAATATAGATATATGTGCATGTGTGTTTGATGTGATTTTTGAGTTACTTAACTTTAAATCCTTTTCCTTTGTATAGTGGCAGAGAATTCTGTAAGCACAGTATGGTGAAGTATAAAATAGGTTGTGTCTTATCAAGAGCCCTAATTTACTTTATTCCTACATTCCCCCAAAATGTGTTCCATAGTTCTGTCCACTGAGAGGGCCTATCAGCAGCAGTGCCTCAATGACAATGAGCACACTTATTGCCAGAATTTGACTTCTAAATACTGTTTCCCATTAAAGGAAATATGGAAAAATGGCTAATTTCTGCCCTGGGGCAGGAAAGTGCAAGATGAACCTTGAACATATTTTTTTGCCGGAACATAATCAAGTGCTCAAAGAATAAGGACAACATATCAAAAGAACACAGAAGCCAGGTTGAAGGGGCTCTTTCTGGCCAAATCTAGGAGAATTTGAGCAACCAAATAAATCAACATATTAATGTCTTTAGTTAACCCACTGACAAAAGTAGAAAACCAAGAGTCCATACCAATTAATACTTATAGTTGAGAGTTTGATGAGAATAAAGATATTTAAATAATTTCCAAGTATCTCCTCACCAAAAGAAAAAATTGTCATCTTATAATTGAGAATCAAATGATGAAAATGAACAGCATGACTAAAGGTACAAACTGAAATCATGAACCACCTGAAGGAATGATGTTAGAAGAAAGCAGTGTTACTTCCATGCTCTTCCTGCCAAACACCAGAATTAAATAAAACACTTCTAAATGTATCAAAGAGGAAGTCTCAGGGAAGAACTTTTAAAAATACAATGAACTGATTGATGATGGATAGACAACATATAAAAATGTCTGGGAGGTTGCTAAAGCAATGCTAAGAAGGAAATTTATAGCCCTGAACACTTACATTTTAAAAAAAGTTTTCTAATCAATGATCTAAAGTCTCATATCAAGAACCCAGAGGAAGAAAGCAAAATAAACCCAGAGTAAACAGAATGAAGGATATCATCAAGAAATCAATAAAATCGAAAACAGAAAGACAATAGAAGCAATAAAACAAAGAGCCTGTTCTAGGAAAAGATAAATAAAATGAACAAATCTTCAGTATGAGTGACTAAGAAATAAAAATGAAGACACATATTACCAATATCAGGAGTGAAACAGTGCCTATAACTACATACTCTGCAGACATCAAAAAGATAATAAAGGAAGATCTTGAACCCTGTGGACATAAATTTGATAACCTTGATAAAATGGATCAATTCCTCAAAAGATACTCACTATCACAAGTCACCCAATATGAAGTAATTTGATTATACTATAACTATGAAGGAAATTTAATTCATAATTTTATTTTTTTTGTATTTTAATGATGTGGGGTACATTTCAAGATTAGATATACAAATGGTCATTGTACAGTAAAGTTTGGACCTCCCTACTTCACCTGGTTTGAGATCAGATACCCTTGTTGATGAAGTGTGCCCCCACCCCCAGCAGTTTCCCGCTACCCCCAATCTCTTTTCTATATTATTAAAATAATTGTTCACGGTCTGCTTATGAGTGAAAACATGTGATACTCAGTCTTTGTTTCTGTGATAGATCACTGAGTATTATAGATCCTAAATCCATCCAAGTTGCCATGAAGTTCATAATTTTGTCCTTCTTTATGGCTGCATAATATTCCATTATGTATATGTACCACATTTTAAAAGTCCCTTCAAAAAGACACCTCCAGACCCAGATGGTTTTACTAAAGAATTTTACCAAATGTTTAAAGACTAAAAACCAATGTAAACAATCTCTTCCAGAAAATAAGAGAAAACATTTCCCAATTCATTTACTAAAACTAATATTATTCTGACACTAAAGCCAGATTTTTAAAACCCCAAAGAAAACCATATCATTTCTCATGAGTAGGTCTCAGGAAATCCTTAACAAAGTATTAGTAAAATAATTCAGCAACATATCTAAAAATTTATACATGACCAAGTAGGGTTTATTTATGCTGGTTCAATGCTCAAAACTCAACTGTTGTAATCCACTCATATTAGCAGTATAAAGAAGAAAAAAAATCACATGAACATGTTAATTGATACAGAAAAAGCACTTGACAAAATTCAACACCTGCTATCATAAAAACTTTCAGTAAAATAATAGAGGGGAACTTCCTTAACTGCATAAAGAGTATCTGTGGGGAAAAAAAAACCTGAACTTAAGATTTTTACTTAATTGTAAAAGACTGAATATTTTCACAAAAAAACTTGGAACAAGACAAGGATGTCAAAACTCATCAATCTTATTTAACATAATGTTGGAAATTACATACAATGCAATAAGGCGAGAAAAGGAAATAAAAGGGGTACAGATCAAGAGCAAGAAAGAAAATTGTCCCTTTTTTCAGATGTCATGACTGTTGATATAGAAAATTCTAAGAAGTCTAAGAAAAATTCTCCTCTTAGAACTAAAAAGTAAGTCCAGCAAGTTTGCAGGTGCAAGGCAAATACAAAAATCAATTATATTTTTAAGTACTAGCAATGAATATGTGGTATCTAAAATTTAAAAAAATTTACAGTGGCTTTAATAAGTGAAAGACTTACTTATAAATTTAACAAAGCATGTACAAGATTTGCATGATAAATACTACAAAACACTGAGAAAAAATCATAGAAGATCTAAATAAATGGAGATACTGCTTGTGCTCGGAGATTGGAACACTCAACAAAGTAAATGCTATGTAAATTCTCCCCAAATTATAAAATATTCCATCTTTATAGCTGCCTACTGGATTTTCTTTGAAACCAGCAGGAAGGTTGGGGTGCCCCACTGCAGTCTTTGGGTGTGGAAATCTAGGCTCCCCACACTGTGTTGGCTGGTATGGGTGGGGGTGGCACCACAGATTTTTCTGTGGCTGGAGTTGAGTGGTTATTGTCTAAAAGTTATCTTGTTAGTCAGCCCCATTTCTGAGTCCCATTTCTGATGTTTGGTTAGAGAGTTTTTTTGTTGTTGTTGTTATTTCCCATTGTTGTTTTCAAATTGCCAGCTTCTTTAGTTATAAATCTGTTACCAGTTGAACAGAGACTGATAATAAACATGGAGAAACTTTTATAGCAACTGAAGTAGCAATATTATGTGTTTTAATAATTAAAAATTATGGTACATATACACAATGTATTTCATCAGGGATCATAGTGGGTGTGGACGGTGAGCAGAAGAAGGTCTGTGAAAGGGTCACTATGGAGGTACCTCAGCCAGTTTCTCCTTCTTTCCTCCTGCCACTGTCATTGCCATCCTTTTGTGGCTGAATAGTGTTGCTTAGCTGACCCAAGTTCCTTAAAACAAGCCCTTCCATCCCATGTCTGAAACTTCAAGAACTGGAGGAACTTTTCTAACATATGTCATTGTGTATGAGGTTACATTCCCCTGTCCAGTGGACTCCTCTGGTGGTCGCAGTGGCCTTATCTTAACGTCAGTTAGTTACTCAGGCTTGCTTCCAAACCCAGCAGTCTTGATTGCCCCCACTGCCATTTCTCACCACATTGCATAGCCAGGATGCAAAATGGCTAAGTTAACTATCAACTTCCCACCACGGCAGGTGGGGAGAAAGTTTACGGCCTGACTCCAAACAACCCAACTTTTTCTCCCTCATCTTCCTAATGAGGTTCTTTGCAACGTAGATCAGATCATGACTTAGTGCTTTTCCTGCCTGTGAATGTTTCTGACAGCCGTGTCATGGAGCACTCTGATTCCCTTTCCTTTCCTGGACAATGTCATGAAATCACTTATGAAAATGTTGAGTTATACACAAAATTGACAGAACAGATCATGCCTCCATAGGTACTCATGGCCCAGCATGTCCCGCATTTTTCTTCCACCTTCTCCACCAAGGAATTAATCTCTAAGACCAAAGGTTCTCTACAGCAAACAGTGCTGTGATCAGCAGCTCCTACCATCTCTGTGCAGCCTTGGGAGCATCTTCCAGGGCACACATACCGAGGGTCCTTGCTGAGTCACAGGACAGGAGGCTACTCCATGCCACTAAACTCTGAAAGATTGTTCTCCATTGCTGCAGCAACAATCTACCCTCTAACTTTTGTAGTTTTTGCTAAACTGGAGGGTGTAAAATGGTGCTGCCTTCATCATTTCAATTTGCATTTCTCTGAGGAGGGACTTGAACAGAGTGTAATTCTGGGGCCATGTCATTAGAGATGGAGCCTCTACTTCCAGGGACATTGGTCGGAGGGTCAATGATCTGGGATTCTCCCACGCACCTTGGCCCACCTACCTTTTCCAGCTTTTCTTTCTCTTGTGCATCTTCATCTGGAGTAGATTTCTGCAGTTAGAATGTGAGGGTGAAAGAGCTCAGGTGAGAACCAGATACAAAGTCCCCACAGCCCAGCTCTCCATTCTTTGCCTGGATCCTAAGAAGTCATGTGATGCTTCCCCCTGCCGGGGACAACTCCCCACCCCTGGGGGAGTGTTTCTCCCTGAATCTTACACAACATTTACTGCCCATGGCTTGGGGCAGTGGTTCAGGTGATCATCCCCCTCTAGCTGCTCCCTGGTCTTAGGAGTGACATGAGAGGTGGAGGAGAAGGAGTTGGCCATGATGTCACAAGGGCAACTGTGACCAGGGACCAGGGTGCCTTCTCCATGCTCAAAGCTGATGGATAAAGGGGAAATGTCTGTGTGTTTTCCTCCTGCCAGGGATGGATCAGAGTCCACAGTGGAAATATAGCCCCTGTGAGTCTGATCTTCCCCAGGGATGATCTCTGATCTGGCACTCCCACAGGCCCTTCCTGTTCTCAGCCACTGACAGAGCAGATGGTGCCTTGCAGAGGGGTGTATGGGTCTTCCCACCAGGCTGGCTCAGGCTGGCTCTTAGGGCCCTCTTGGCTTCTCTGCCACAATGCCACAAGCCCATCCTCAGTGGGTAGGGAAGCCCTTCTTTCATCAGGGATCATAGTGGGTGTGGACGGTGAACAGAAGAAGATCTGAGAAAGGGCCACTATGGAGGTACCTCAGCCAGTTTCTCCTTCTTTCCTCCTGCCACTGTCATTGCCATCCTTTTGTGGCTGAATAGTGTTGCTTAGCTGTCCCAAGCTCCTTAAAACAAGCCCTTCCATCCCATGTCTGAAACTTCAAGAACTGGAGGAACTTTTCTAACATATGTTATTGTGTATGAGGTTACATTCCCCTGTCCCGTGGACTCCTCTGGTCGCAGTGGCCTTATCTTAACGAGTCAGTTAGTTACTCAGGCTTGCTTCCAAACCCAGCAGTCTTGATTGTCCCCACTGCCGTTTCTCAACACATTTCATAGCCAGGATGCGAAATGGCTAAGTTAGCTATCAACTTCCCACCATGGAAGGTGAGGAGGAAGTTTACGGCCTGACTCCAAACAACCCAACTTTTTCTCCCTCATCTTCCTAATGAGGTTCTTTGCAACGTAGATCAGATCACGACTTAGTGCTTTTTCTGCCTGTGAGTGTTTCTGACAGCCGTGCCATGGAGCACTCTGATTCCCTTTCCTTTCCTGGACAATGTCATGAAATCTCTTATTATGAAAATGTTGAGTTATATACAAAATTGACAGAACAGATCATGCCTCCATAGGTACTCATGGCCCAGTATGTCCTGCGTTTTTCTCCCATCTTCTCCACCAAGGAATTAATCTCTAAGACCAAAGGTTCTCTACAGCAAACATTGCTGTGATCAGCAGCTCCTACTATCTCTGTGCAGCCTTGGGAGCATCTTCCAGGTTATACATAACGAGGGTCTTTGCTGATTCACAGGACAGGAGGCTACTCCATGCCACTAAACCCTGACAGATTGCTTTCCGTTGTTGCAGCACCAATCTACCCTCTGTCTATCTTTTGTGGTTTTTGCTAAACTGAAAGAAGTAAAACGGTGCCATCTCATCATCTGAATTTGCATTTCTCTCAGGTGGGACTTAAGCAGAGTGTGATTCTGAAGGGAGAGGGTAAGGACCTGGTAACTGTCTTGACCCAGTCCCTTTCTGACTGTGTGAATCTGGCATGTCTTTAGCCTCTTTGTGTCAATTTCCTCCGGGGTAAAGTGAATATAGCAAAATTGTCCCTCCTTCCTTGGGCTTTGTGGGGATTCATGGAGGTGAAGTACCACTTTCTTTTAGAAGCCTTACAGCATTCTGTTTTCTTTGTTTGTGGGATGTAGACTATTTTTTCCTCTCTGGAAGTTTTGAGAATCTTCTTTTTCCTTGGTATTATAAAATTACACGATGATATACCTAGAGCTAGGTTCTGGTGTTTCTAGTCATTCATTGTGTTGAACACTTATTTAGCCATTAGGTTTAAAAATTCTTATCCTTTAGCCCTGGGAAACTTTGTTCTATTAGTTTTTAAAATAATCTTTATCCCTGAATTTTTTTAGTTTTCCACCTTTTGAAACCCTGTTAGTCAGATCATAGACTGATTCTCTAATTTTCTTATAGCCACTATTTACCATCTCTTTGTTTTTTGTTCTCCTTTTTGGTGACTTTTCTCTATTTTTTAAGGAGTCCTTTCCCATCTGCTGAATATTATTTTCTTTTATAGCACATTACTTTTGTTTCATTGATTTGCTATCATCTCTATGGGTCTGAGAATACCAGGTATAGTTGGTGTGTGTGTGTGTGTGTGTGTGTGTGTGTGTGTGTGTGTGTGTGTGTGTGTGTGTGTGTGTTTTTAACCCTTTCTTTTCAATCTTCAGTATTACATCTTTTAAGCCCTGTCTTCTGTCTTTGTTTTTGTCTCAATCTTTCATTTAGAAGTTTATACGAAGACTGGGACACTTGGATGTTCGTTGATACATAAGATTGGGAATCTAAAACTTTAAAGGGAAGCTCAGTGTGCATGGGTGGGGCTTATTGTCTGGTGCCATTTAATGTAGGGTGATAAGGCAGAGAGGTGAGTTTTATTTCCGTGGGGGACCCCAAACATCTGTATCATTAGGATTTTTCCTTGCAGCTGGTAGTAAAGTGCATCAGTAGCCCTGTATTCATTCTTTTTGCTAAGAAACTTTGTAGTTTCTCACTGGAAACCTGTCCCCTGAAAACGGAACAAGACAAGGCTGCCCACTCTCACCCCTCTTTTTCAACATTGTGTTGGAAGTCCTAGCTAGAACAATTAGACAAGAGAAGATAATCAGGGGTATCCAAATTGTAGCAGATTTCTGCAATAAGAATGTGAGGGTGAGAGAAAAAAATTATCCATATTGCAGATAATATGATCCTATACCTCAAAGACCCAAGAGAATATGTCAAAAACCTGCTTTCACTGATAAAGGACTTTGACAAAGTCTCGAGATACAAAATAAATGTGCAAAAGACAGTTACATTCTTATACACCAATAACAAGCAGGCAGAGAACCAAATAAAAAGCACAATTCCATTCACAATAACCACAAAAAAATGAAATACCTTCGTATCTTCCTAACCAGAGAAATGAAAGACAATGAAAACTATAACACACTGCTCAAAGAAATACAAGATACAAGGAAATGGAAAAATATTTCACGCTCATGGATAGGAAGGATGCACATGGTTAAGATGTCCATCCTACCCAAGGCAATTTGCAGATACAATGTGATACCCATTAAATTACCAACATCATTCTTCTCAGACCTGGAAACGACAATACAGAAATTCATATGGAAACATAACCGACCATGAATAGCCAAAACAGTCCTCAGCAAAAGAAACAAGTCAGGAGATATAACACTTCCAGACTTTAAACGTTACTAAAAGGCTACAATAATCAAAACAGCCTGGCATTGGTATATGGACCAATGGAAAAGGATAGAGATTCTGGAAGCAAAACCTCAATTTCTCAACCAACTCATCTTCAACAAAGCCTCCACTAATGACCACTGGAGAGAGGAGAACCTATTCAGTAAATGGTGATGGGAAAACTGACTGACCACATGCAGAAGATTGAAACAGGACTCCTACCTCCCACCATACACACAAATCAACTCTAAATGAAACAAAGATCTAAACATAAAACCTCAAACTATAAGAATCTTAGAAAATGCAGGAAACACACATGAATAGACACTTATGGAAATTGGAACTGGCAACCATTCCTGATCAAAACCCAAAGTACTCATGCCATAAGAGATAAGATAAGCCGGACTTGGTGGCTCAGCCTGTAATCTCGCGCCTTTGGGAGGCTGAGGTGAGTGGATTGCCTGAACCCGCAGGTTCGAGACCCGCCTGGGCAGCGAGACCTCATCTCTACAACAAATCAAAAAATCAGCCAGGCGTGGTAGGACATGCCTGTAATTCCAGAAATCGGAAGGCTGAGGCGGAAGCATCGCTGGAGCCCAGCAGGTCGAGGTTGCGGTGGCCGGAAGCAGTCACTGCACTCCAGTCTGGGCGACAGAGTGAGACTCCAACTCAAAAAAAAAAAAAGAAAAAGGGATAAGATAGACAAGTGGGATCTCCTCAAACTGAAAAGCTTCTGCAAAGCAAAAGAAACTATTAAGAGAGTGGGAGACAGTCCACAGGATGGGAAAAAATACTTGCCAACTGTATATCTGACAAAGGCCTAACATCCAGGATCTATAAGGAACTCAAATGTGCCGAAGGAAAAAAACAAACAGCCCCATTAAAAAGTGGGCAAAAACATGCATGTTTGTTGCAACTCTATTCACAATAGCAAAGACAAGGAACCAATCATGCTGCCCATCGAAGCTGGACTGGATAAAAAAAGTGGTACATATACACAATGGAATATTATGCAGCCACAAAGAAGAACAAACATATGGACTTTGTAGCAGCTTGAATGGATTTAGAATCTGTCCTACTCAGTGATCTATCACAGAAACAAAGAACAGAGTACCATATATTCTCACTCATAAGTGGACCTTGAACAATTATCATAATACTATAAGAAAGAGATTGGCAGTAGTGGGAAACTGCCAGGGGAGACAGGGTGGTATTGGTAGTTGAAGGAAACTGCTAGGGGAGGGAGGGGCACATCTCATCATCAAAGGTACTTGCATAATGAACATTTGTATACCTAACCCTAAATTGTACCCTACACCTTTAAAATAAAAAAAATTTTTTTAAGTTTTTTAAGTGGGCAAAGACATGAATAGACATTTCTCAAAAGAAGACATACGGGCAGCCAAGAGACACATGAAAAAGTGCTCAGCCTCACTAATCATCACAGAAATGCAAGTCAAAACCACACTGAGATACCACCTAACCCCAGTAAGAATGGTCATCATTGATAAAACAAACAATAACAGATGCTGGCGAGGATGCGGAGAAAAAGGAATGCTTCTACACTGTTGGTGGGAACACAACCTCATGCAAACTCTTTGGAAAACAGTGTGGCGATTTCCAAAAGAACTAGACATTGACCTTCCACATAATCTAGAAATCCCCCTACTGGGAATATACCCGGTAGAACTCAAATCATTCTACCAAAAAAAAAAAAAAAAGTCTGCACACTCATGTTTATTGCAGCACTATTCACAACAGCAAAAACACGGAACCAACCGTGCTGCCCATCAAAACTGGACTGGATAAAAAAATGTGGTACACCTACCCCATGGAATATTATGCAGTCATAAAGAAGGACAAGCATGAACTTCACAGCAACTTGGATGGATTTAGAGTCTATCATACTCAGTGATCTATCACAGAAACAAAGAACTCACTCATAAGCAGAC
This sequence comes from Carlito syrichta, assembly GCF_000164805.1. Taxonomy (NCBI): domain Eukaryota; kingdom Metazoa; phylum Chordata; class Mammalia; order Primates; family Tarsiidae; genus Carlito; species Carlito syrichta. The sequence goes on along the minus strand of NW_007247225.1, from coordinate 121,727 downwards.
CCTGAACATTTACCATAATACAATAAGAAAGGGATTGGCAGTAGCAGAATACTGCCGGGGTGGGGCAGGGGAGAACACAGCATCAATAAGTGTACCTGATTTAAACCAGGTAAAGTGGGGACCAAAGGGAGGGCCAAGCTTTATCTGTAAAATGATCACTTGTACACCTAATCCTGAATTGCACCCCACATCTTTAAATTTAAAAAATAATAATAAGAAGAAACTTTGCAGTTTCTCCCTCTAAGGGGACCTAATTTATCTTTCTGTGGCTTGGGTTGGCTACAGGCTTCCTTTAAGCAACAGAATAAGGTAGAATGATGATATGCACGTACAGGCTTGGCTTTGAGAGGTTTGCCCACTTACACTTACTTCTTGAGCTTCTGCCATCACCAAGACTAAAACCTGCCCAGGAAGTTTGCTGGTAGGGGCAGGAATAGAGACATGTGGGGCAGAGCTTCCCCAGCCAAGACAGCCTAGTTGCATGCTTACTGCTGCCTGCCATCAAGGCATGTAGTTGTTGGGTATGCTGCATTAGTGTAGTAGTCATGGACTGATTTCCCAGAGAGGAATCCCAGCACCTTGAGTCAAGGAGTAGGAGGATGAAACCTGACTGCAAGCCTTCAGGGAGCTGAGCTGGCACATGGGGCTGGAGGCTTCTTTTTTTAGCCAGCACAATTTCACATACTCTTTTTATTTTTATGGTATTTCACCCCTGCCTTCAGCTATGCTTGTATTCCCAGAGTCTAGAGGCTCTCTGGTTCAATTTATGTGGGAAATAAACTTGCATTCTGCCAAGGTAAGGTAGGGACTGTTGCCTGACCATATGTATGAAGGAGGAAAATGGGGTGAACCCAACAAAAATATTTTTCTTTTCGTTTTTTTTTTTTTTTTTTCAGTCAGAGTCTCACTCCACTGCCAAAGCTGGAGTGTTGTGGCATGATCACAGCTACCGCAACCTCGACTTGCTGGGCTCAGGTAATCCTTCCATGTCAGCTTTCCAAGTAGCTGAGACTACAGGCACATACCACCGTGCCTGGATAATTTTGTTATTTATTGTTGAGACAACATCTTGCCATATTGCCCAGGCTGGTCTTAAACTCCTCGGCTCAGGCAATCCTCTCTCCTCAGCCTCCCAAAGAGCTGGGATTACAGGCATGAATTGCCGCACCTGGCCAACAAAATTCTTTTTGGAGGCAAAGTAGTACTCTGTCACCCAGGCTGGAGTGCAATGACATGCTCATAGCTCGCTGTAAACTTGATCTCCTGGGTTCAAGCAATCCTTCTGACTAAGGCTTCAGAGTAGCTAGGACTACAGTTATGCATCACCACACCCAGATAATTACAATTTTTTTTTTTTTGTAGAGATGGGGTCTCACTATGTTGTCCAGGCTGATCCCAAACTCCTGGCCTCTGCCTCAGCCTCCCAAAGCACTGGGTTTACTGCTGTGAACTACTGGGCCCAGCCCCAATTCTTAAATAAATGTTTATTTCCTATCTTAGATTCTTAGTAGCCAGCAGTTCAATTCCACACTAATTGCTTTGTAATGCATATTAATGTCAGTAAGCCTATTTACACTGCTTTTCTTGTGCAAAATTGGGACCTAATTGTGGACATTTATTATATAATATGATTTTTTACATCAGTTTGTCAAGTTCCCATAAGTTCTGATGAGATTTTGTTTGGAATTGACTTTAAGTTTATTTTACTAGAGTGTGAACTTAATAGATTAACTTGGAGATAATGACAATTTAAAAATAGTAACACATTCTATTAATAAATATTTTCAGGCCAGGTGTGGTGGCTCATGCCTATAATCCCAGCACTTTGGAAGACCGAGGTGAGAAGATTGCCTGAGCCATGAGTTCAAGACCAGTCTGGCAACTTGGCAAGACCTCATCTCTACTATAAATTAAAAAATCAGCTGGGTGTGGTGACATGTGCCTGTAGTTTCAGCTAATAGGAAGGCTGAGGTGGAAGGACCACCTGAGCCCAGCAGGTCAAGGCTGCAGTGGCCATGAGCATCCTACTGCACTCCAGCCTGGGCAACAGAGTGAGATTCCAACTCAAAAAAAAAAAAAAAAAATGAATACTATTTATTCAGGTCTTCTGTTTTGTGTGTCCAACCTGTTTGCAAAATGGCACACAAAACTTCAAGGATATGCCCTTAAAGAGATTTTATTTTTTGCTGCTGGTTTGATTGTCAATGTAATTTTAAACTTGAACCAGTCATTTTTTGATCATTAAGTGACCTTGGGAATGGAGGCAATACATAGGAGAAGGGACTAGGGCGGAGTGCAATACTAGGCCTGGACCACCTCTACTGAACTTACATGGGAAAGAGAAATGAAATTCCCATTTATTGAAGCCACTGTTCCTTTGTGCTATCATTCACAGACACCATAATCCTGATAGAGGTTCTGATATACACTCTACCTGAATGAGTTTCAAAGTAGGGGGCTCCGGAACAGCAGCCATAGGATCACTTGGAAGCCTGTTAGAAATACACAATCTGGGACTCTGATATACTGAATCCAAAGTGCTAGGTGGAGCCCAGCAATCTGTTTTAACAATCCTTCCGCGTGCTTGTGGTACGTGCTAAGCCTTGAGAAGTGCTGCTCTTACCGTTTCTCTCTTAGTTCCCTTGCCCACAATACAATCTCTGCATGGGGGAAATTGTTCACTTTCTTTAGGAGACTGAGCTCAGAGGTTATCCTGGAAGTGAAGGCTGCCACATGATGCTTTGCATAAGCAGAGTAGACAGCAAGAGAAGGCCCCACCTGTTCATCTATTCCTAATGCAGTTGTTTCATGAAAGGCTGACAGGTGCCCATGGCTCCCTCCTGCTGACTTGTCAAACTAGGCAAAGTGTAAAGGTCCAAAGTTGGCTCATAGGTGACCAATCCATGTTCCATTTACCCTCCAGCCATTCTGATTTTAGATGATGAACTGATGTGTACATTAATCCATGGCAGCTTCTTTTTCCTCAGCATACAGAAATGTTCTGGTCTTCTGTGCATATTAAATGACAGACAATTCTACTTTTACTGTCAAGGATTCCCCAGGCACATGTCTGTCAAATTTCTGATTCAAAGAACATGTTTCATTTATTTATTATTTTTTCATTTTTTTATTATAAAGATGTGGGGTACAATTCAGGGTTTGGTATACAAACGCTGATTATGCAGGTACCCTTGTTGATGAGGTATGTCCTCCCTCCTCTAGCAGTTTCCTTCAACTGCCAATCTTACCTCCCCCCAGTTTCCCACTACAACCAATCGCTTTCAAAGAACATGTTTTTGAAAACCATTTCCTGAAACATTGCTTACATAAAATTAAACTCTAAGTTTTTATTAATCTGCTGAAGTGTCCTACTCTTTTGCTATCTGTCTTTACTGAGTTAAAAGAAAATGGGGATTTCTTTATTCACAAAATTAAGATTTCCCACAAGTTAGAGTCGCTTCAGCATGGCTAGGACTTAGCTTTCCTCTTTCCATCCCTTGGTTCTACTTTTCTCTGTTGGCTCCATTCTTAGCAAACTTGTTCTAAGTGGTGTTCTCCAGCAGTTCTGGTTCCATAAAGCTTATAGTTAACCAGCCCAATAATTTCAACATAGCACCAGAGAGGCATCTCACTGGCCTGGTTTGGGTCTTGTACTAACCCCTGAACCAATGGTGATGTGATGATATGTATAAAGTATTCTTATATTCCTTAAGCACTTGCACATCCTGGGCTGAGCCTGAGTAAGTCATGCCTCCATTACCCAGGAGTAATCATGCTGGTGCCTTCTCTGAGGCTTGTCTGTCCCATCATTGTGGGACTTGAGTATAAAGAGTAGCCAGGACTTAGGAGAGCAAAGCAGTGTCTGAGCATTGGTTGGTTAAATAATAATCTTTACAGCAATGTACAATTCAAATTCAGAGAAACAGGTAGGAGGCACAACATTAGAAAAGTCTTACATAATACAAAGTTTATAATAAAAGTAAAGAGTATAATAACAAAGTTTATTATACTTATAGAACCAGGAGAGGGAGTCATCTTGTGCCACGCAGGGTCACAAGGGAAGCTACAGACAGAGAAAAGCAGAGACTAAGAGAGAAAGACAGTGAGGAATGGAAAGAGATAATAATAGTGACAGACAACATTATAAGAGGTAATCAGAGACAGAGAGAGAAACAATAATAGAGTCAGAGAGTAGCATATACACACGACGTGGAGGGACAACAGTAGAAACTGCTCCCACCACTCTGTGCATGCACCACTCTGCATGCACGCGCACACACACACACACACACACACACACACACACACACACACACACACACATACAAACATTACTGGAGAGAAAGGGCAAGTCAGGGAGCTTGTGAACAACATGTCTATTGGGTATGAGGGATCTGGGGTGGTTGACTGAGAGAATTATTCAGGGATGGTGGAACGGTTCTTTCTAGGGAGTAGTATTTTGGCCATGCTAAAGTCACAGATCTAAGACCTAGATAGATTTATGAACTGTGTATTCATTCATTACGTAAATAATTATTGAACCAACAAAAGAAAACTACAACACAATTAAAATTATATAGAGGGACTTGAAAAGATATTTGCTCAAAAAAGATATTCAAATGGCCAACACGCACCTAACTCACAGTATCATTCGTTATTAGGGAAATGCAAATCAAAACCATAATGAAATATCATGCCATACTGACTAGGATGGATATAATTTTTTAAAAAACCAGAAAATAATGAGTGTTAACAAGGATATAGAAAAATTAAAACACTTGTGGCTGGGCATGTTGGCTCACACCTGTAATTTCAGCACTTTGAGAGGCTGAGGCAGGAGGATTGCTTGAGCCCAGGAGTTTGAGATCAGCTGGGCAACATAGCAAGAACTTGTCTCTACAAAAAACTAGCAGGTGTGGTGGTGAGTGCCTGTAGACCAAGTTATTCAGGAGGCTGAAGCAGAAAGATCACCTGAGCCCAGGAGGTGGAGGCTGCAGTGAGCTGTGATCATGCCACCACACTCCAGCCTGGATGACAGAGTACAACCCAACGAAAGAAAGAAAGAGATGGGGTAGGAGAATGAAATTTGGAACACTTGTACATTACTGAAGGGAATATAAAATGGTACAGCTGTTAAATACTCATAATGGCATTATTCACAATAGCCAAAAGTGCAAACATCCACATGTTCATCAATGAACAAGTGGATAAAGTGTTGTGTATCCATACAATGAAGTATCATTTAGCTAGAAAATGTAATGAAGTACTGATGCATGCTACACCATGGAAGAACTTTGAAAATATATTCAGTGAAAAAAAAAACAACCAGATATAAAATGTTATATGATACCATTTACATGAAATATCCAGGATACAGAAATTCATGGAAACCAAATACAGATTGGGGGTTGCCAGAGTCTGAAGCAAGGAACAATAAGGAATGATTGCTGAATGGGTAAAGAATTTATGTAGGATGATAGAAATGTCTTATAACTTAATAAAGGTGGTGGTTGTTTAACACTGTGAATGTACTAAATGCCACTGAATTATTAATCTTAGATTAGTGGTTAATCTTATGTGGTTAATCTGAAACAAATTTAGATTCATGTGAAGCTCACTTCAACCTTACAAGCACACACACACACACACACACACACACACACACACAAATCTTGTGTTCTTTTAAGTGATGGTCAGCCAGGTGTGGCCACAAGAGGAGACATGGAGGCACTCAAGAAAACACAGTTTATCATACTAACAGGACCTGGAGAGGGAGTCATCATATGCCATGAAGGGTCACAAGGGAAGCTCCAGATTTTGGTAGGTAGCAGAAGACAGGAGCGAGGAGAGGGCTTAGGCTCTGGACTTTATTGGAGTCTCAACAGGAAAGGCAAAGCAGGGCAGAGTAAAGAGCTGATTGGTTAGCTTGAATGATCTGGTGGACTCTAAATTTTAGAGGGAATCCCCAGTTTCCAGGTACCTGCCCGGGGATAATTAAGGCAGAAGAATGCTGCCTCCTTGCGTTTTAAGAGCCAGGTGCAGAATGTCTGGCTCTAGATTGACCAGTCTGCATTTCTAAGTATACATGGGTTGAATATCCCTAATTTGAAATTTTGAAATCCTAAATGTTTTGAGCACTGACACAAAGCTCAAAGGAAGTGTTCATTGGAGCATTTCGGATTTCAGATATTCATATCAGGAATGAGTATTAATGCAAATATTCCAAAATCTCCCAAACCCTGAAATCTGAAACATTTTTACTCCCAAGCATTTCAGAAAAGGAATATTCAACCTGCACACATTTAGAGAGAAGTAGAGAACCACTATATACCAGGCACTGTTCCAGGTCCTGGGGATGCAGCACTGACCCCAGGGTCCTGCTCTCCTGGGGTTCGCCCTCCAGAGGGGAGAACAGAAAATAGACAAATAATGAGAATAGACCACCTCTTGTGTGATGTAGACATTGAAAATAGGAAAGAAGAGTCGGGAGCTGGAGGTGGAATATTTGCACAGAGACAAACCTGCACGAGGTGAGATCTCCATCTGGAAGCAGACAGTCCTAGGAGAGCAGGTGGCAGGTGCAAAGTTCTGAGATAGGAACATGATTGGGCATTTGCTGACAAGCAGAGCAGCCAGGAAGGACAGAGAGGGTGAGATGACCAGGGCCCAGTCATGCAGGGTTGTACTGCCCCTGGGGAAGGCTTTTGAACTTGTTCTAAATGTAATGGGAAGACACCAGAGGATTAAGAGCAAAGGATGGCACAGGCCTCCATATTGCACCATCACAGGGGGCACCATTTACACACACTACAACATGAACCAGTGTTCCTGGAGTTGGTCAGCTTGAAGACCCTTCAATCCTAACCCTCTTTCTTATAGCAGACATTGCCAATCAATCACAGGTCCAGCTCCTCCAGTCTGGGGCTGTCAAATCCGTCTCCCCATAGGACCCCAGAACAAGCCAGCTGACTCCTCAGAGCTGACTTCTTTAGTGCCAGGTGATATCTGCCATCACTTTCTCTGACACTTTGCTGAGATAAAGACCTCCTGGAGCTTGTTTAATGGAGAACTGCTGACACAAAGTTGGGACAGGCCCAGTCAATTCTTTATTGGGAAGGGGATGCAGTCTGTGATCCGGCAAATCTGTGATCCCAGGATGATGTCAAGCTCAAGTCTTAGCTGGCTTGTTGTGAGTTCATAAGTGCCATGGAAAAAGCCACGGGTATGGCAACTATGCCAGCGCCAGTTGATCTGGATGATGCGGACAGCATTTAGCAAACGACAGTAACGGCGGCGGATGAGCCACATGCGAACCCAGGACTGCAGCGTTATGGCTGCCCATTCTTGCCGTACACAGAGCTCCAGTGCCGTCAGCCGCCTCTTCTCCAGCATCCTTGCCAGCACCTTCCTCCACCAGCACTGAATGATACAAGCTCTGAGGGCAGCATGCAGTAGTGTGCGGCGTACTAGTGTGCCCCGCCACCAGGCCTGGATCTTTTTTGCTGCCCTGTCAGTGTCACTGGGTGGCTTTTTCTGGGAAAGGATGGGAGATTGTAAGAAAAGAAAGAACAGTCAGGACTCCACTTCCCCCACTTCTTAGCCCCAGGAATTTAGAAGGGGCCTTGATCTTCTACCATGGCTCCTTACTTCTAAAGTTCAGAAACACTGGGGCGGCAACAGCTAACCCAGGAGAGTAGGTAAGTGTCCCACCTATGCCATCCACAGGTTAATGGGCAAGGTCACCTCACTTAGACTTCTGAGTCTCAATGTTCCCATCTGTAAAATGGGGATACACTTGCCCTAGCTACCTCACCTGGTTTTTATAAACCTTTTTGGCCAATCTAAGCAAGAGCTCTATGATGAATGGTCAAAGGTTACTTAGTCTGCTCCACCTGGGCCCAACTGCCTACCTGGAATCCATGACCCCTCCCTTCAGACCCTTCCCACCTACTGAAGAAATGACACCTTTTGGTGGCCCTGTCCTCTTATCCCCAACTCAAGCTCAAATTCACAACCTGCTCTCTCCTTCTGTCATACCAGACCATTAAAATGTCCCTGCTCCACAGTTGGGGATCTTCCTCATCTCCCTCTCACTTTCACTTCTTTTAACACACTTTTTCTCTTAACACTTCTTTTAGACTTGTGTTAGGCACACATGGGCACGTAGGTATGCTCCACAAAATTCTAGATTTAGGTTTCCCTTTGCTTGGTCATGCATTCCCCAAACACAGACCTCATTCTTCTACTCCCCACCTTTGCATGGCCTGGTTCCCACATTTCGGGTTTATCTTCCTGACAACCAAGTCTCATGCCTCCATCACCTAACTTTCTCAGGTAGATGAGGAAGTTTGAGGAGATGTCCCAGGATAAGTTAATCCCTATTTACTGCAGCTTTAAACAGGGCAACCATTTGTCCCAGGTGTACAACAATCTTGGTTTGCAGTGGTTGTTCCTGGATAATAATAGCACCACATTTCATTTACAACTATATCCTGGCTAGGATAAGTAATTTTATGATTATCCAATTTTATGAGCCACCAAGAAGACAAGCATTACTGTTGGGTAACATAGGTCAGAGATGTTGTAGGTCAGGGGTCTCTGCCAACCTCGAGGACCTTCTTCAACCTACCTTTGGTTTTGGTGACTTAGATTCTGCCTTCTTCTGATGTACCTCAACTTCTTCAATTATGATTTGGCACATATCATCCTTCTGTAATCAGATTTTAAAGAAGAAAGTTGTGGCTAGGTTATTCTTTGAAGAATTCAGGGACAAGTCCACCACATCCTCAGCTCCTAGCTTGCCCAGAGACCACAGACATAGGGTTTGCATCCCAATTAACTTTGGAAATCTGTTTTCCCCTGCCTCCAAATTTGGGTGGACTTGCTGTCTCTTACACAACATTGACTACCCATGACTTGGAGGTAGATGGTTCAACCCCTCAGGTCTGCAGTCCCCTAAATTGCCCATGGTTAGGGGCAAGATGACTCCATCATGCTCAGATCTGTACTCCAGCCACAACTGTGGCAGGAAGAATGGAGGAGGGAAAAGAGTGATGATGTCATAAGGGCACCTATGACTTAAGCACCAAAGTGGATTCCAATAGTAGAGTTCTTTTTAGTAAAAATGTGGAGCTCTTCTCCATTCTTTCTTGCAGAAATGGCCAAAATCTGACTACAAAAGCAAGGCACTGGAAGTAGTAGCTCATTGGCACAAAGGGGTATACAGTTAGTCATTTCAGTCTAGTTGATAAAAACATAAAATCAAGACAATTTTAACCTTCATTAATAGGAAAATTTCAATTCACTCAAACAAAGGAGCCAAATAAGCATGAGAAAGAATGAATTTGCAGCAAATTTCTTAAATAACTTCTTCACAAAAAGAGATTTGCAAATGACTAGGAAGCATGAAAAGATGCCCAACATCATTAGTCATGATGGTAATAAAAATGAGAATCAAATGAGATATCCCTAAGCACCCCTAGAGAATGGATAAAATTAGAAATACTGGCTGGGCACTGTTGCTCATGCCTATAATCCTAGCACTTTGGAAGGCCAAAGTGAGAGGGCTGTCTGAGCCCAGCAGTTTGAGATCAGCCTGGGCAATATGGTGGGACCTCATCTCTACAAGAAATTTAAAAAATTAGCCAGGCATGGTGGTACACCTGTAGTCCCAGCTACTTGGGAGACTGAGGTGGTGGGATCACCTGAGCCCAGCAGGTTGAGGCTACAGTAGCCATGCTGCTGCACTCCAGCCTGGGTGACAGAGTGAGACTCTGACTCCAAAAGAAAGAAAGAAAGAAAGAAAGAAAGAAAGAAAGAAAGAAAGAAAGGAAGGAAGGAAGGAAGGAAGGAAGGAAGGAAGGAAGGAAGGAAGGACAAAATAAATAAATACTGACTGAGTACAGTGGCTTACTCCTGTAATCCCAGCATTTTTGGAGGCACAGGTGGGAGGATTGCTTGAGCCCAGGAGTTTGAAGCTGACCTAGGCAACATAACAAGACTTCATCTCTACAAAAATAAAAAAAATAAGCCAGTCATAATGGTGTGTGCCTGTAGTCCCAGCTACTCAGGAGACTGAGGTGGAAGGATCACCTGAGCCCAGATGGTCCAGATTGTGGTGAATTGTGATTGTGCTACTGCACTGCAGCCTGGGTGCAGAAAGAATGGGGGCAGGAGGGGGGGGAGAAAAAGAAACCACTAAATATTGGAAAGAATACAGAGGAGCTGGATCTCTTACACATTCTTACACACTGCTTGTAGAATGGTGTGAAACAGAAGAACCACTTGGGAAAATGGTTCGGCATTTCCTAATGAAGAGCAGCATGTTTTCACCCTATAACTCAGTAGAGTCACTCCTAAAAATATGTGGATAAAAATGAAAACAATGTCTACAAAATATGTGTGCATGAATTTTTTTTCTAGAGATGATGTTTTGCTGTGTTACTCAGACTGGTCTTGGACCCCTGAACTCAGGCAATCCTCTTGCCTCTGCCTCAGAAAGTGCTAGGATTACAGACATGAGCCACCACGCCTGGCTGCATGAATGTTAATAGCAGCTTTATTCAAATAGATCAAAACTGGAAACAAGCCAAAAGTCCACCAGTGAATGACTAGACAAAGAAATAGTGGTATATTCATACCTTGGAATAATGCTCAGTGATTTAAAAAAAAAAAAGAATGTATTCATACACCAAATAATACAAGTGAATCTCAGAAACATTATTAAATGATATAAACCAGACACAAAGGGTACCTACAGAATGATCGCATTTATATAAAATTCTAAAACAGGAAAAAATGCAAAACTAATCTACAGGTAAGATGAATCAGAGAGGAATTTACATCTAGGGTAGAGATGTAGGGATTTTGACTGAAAACAGCACAAAAAAACAAAGAAGGATGTGCGATATCACATTTTGGGTGGTGGTTACCAGGGAAGATAGAATTGTGAAAATTCATCAAACAAGCACTTAATGAAACCACAAAGAATGAGTTTGTTCTTTCCATATGGATATGGAGTAGTACAAGTGAAATAAATTGCATGAAGGATGATATGATCTCTACCTATATTTATGTGCATGTGTTATAAAAGCACTATTTGGAGACGGGGATTAGGAAGAGATACACAGTAGAAATCTAGCAATGATTATGTTTGATGAGGATAGCAGAATTGGGGGCAGGAGAAACTCCTTCACTATGGCTAAATCTCCTAGGTCTGGCCAGTCTGCAGGGCACCCAGTTATCAGCCTCCTGGAAGAGCAAGACACATGCAGGAGAGGAAACACTTAAGGTCCCATCTAAGGCTGAAATGTCTTTGCTCTCCTGCCACAGTCAAGAGACAGGTCAGGGACAGTCACTGCAGAAGTAGGGGCTGATCTCTACCTGTTCCTGGCCATTGAAAATTCACCTGGTACTGAATGGTCAATGCTGAGCAGAAGAGCCAAGGTCTGAGGGGTCAGAGTGAGGCCCTGGCCCCCTCAGAGTTTCTGCCCAGGGGTCACTGAGGAGTACATCTAAAATGAGTAGGGTTAGTATGGGGGAGGCTGGTGTGGGGCCCTAAGGGGAATGTAGGGAAGAAGAAGAAGCCAGTTAAGACTGTGGGACCTCAGTGTGAAGTTAGTAGGATGAGGGATGTGAGGAAGACAGGAGCTGGGCAGAGGGCAGTGCAAGTAGTGAGGACGACACATGGACAGAAAAGGCACAGGAGAATCTCTTTCAGACGAAGGTGTTGGACAATACCTACACACTGGGCTTGTATCTGTGGATGTCTTTTGTAGTTTGGATCATAGTCCAATAATTTTTTTTTTACTGTATTGTTATTTTTTCATTCCTTCCAGCAGAAAATTTAAAAATACTCTGTTCAGCTTTTCCAGTTATCTTCAGCAAAGGATCACCTCAATTACTTAGCACATCATTATTAGAAGTGAAACTGCCTCTATACTACATCTTTATCTATTACATTATTTTCAACTTCCCATTTCCTTTTGTTCACAAAATACAGATGTTTCTCTTTTGTCCAGCAAGAAAGTCTCTGTATTTTAGTAAATACTACTACAAATTCACAGTTATTTTTACTTCTGATATGCCTGAACTTATCAGCATATTGTTTCAGGGTTCTCATCTGTCCCTTTTTTTTCCCCTTGTCCTTTTTTTTTGTCTTTTGTTAAATTGTTGAGAAATGTTTGGAACTTTGTTCCTTTTACCATTTCCAAAGCTGAGGCAGACTGCTAGTTTCCTAGTCAGCATCATTTTTCTTCATTTTCCTGACTAATTGAACCGTAATTATTTGGCATAGCAATATGCCCAGCTCAGTGAGGGAGCAAAAAAAGAGGATCTTCATCAGCCTTCTTTGCAACTGGGGTAGTCATGTGACACTTATCAGCCAATGAAGCAAAAGTCACTGGGTGGTCCCCTGGGAAAGCTTTGTGGGAGGTGGCCTCAGGCTAGGATAGCCTCCTTGCCCTTTGCTTTTACCCCTCTATTTCCTGAAATGTACACATGCTAGCTGACACTCTGATAGCCATACAGAGAACATGAGGACAAGGGTCCAATCACCAGCACAGGAAAGCAGAGTGATAGAAAAAGCCTAATACTGCCAGCTAAATACAGGCAGGGATTCCCAAATAATTAGAGCATTATTATCCAAAGTAATGCTCTAATTTGCTTGAGCCATTGTTTTCTAGCTTTCTATTATAGCTACCAAATAGAATTCCTAATTGATATAAAAATTGTACATCTCAATCTTATGTTTCTTACATACCTCAGTGTTTATATACATTTTATATTATAATTTGCTATTAACATCTGGAGCAAATCATATCACCTCATCCTAAATCAGTCAAGAATTTAGCTCAGTTCCTTTTCTTTCACCTGCTCCTCCAACAATCTCACATATAGTTGTCGTCTTGAATATTATTTCTTTTTTAAAAAAATTTTTATTGTAAAGATGTGGGGTACAATCCAGGATTAGGTACACAAACATTGATCATGCAGGTACCCCTGTTAATGAGGTATGCCCCTCCCTCACCTAGCAGTTTCCCTCAACTGCCAGTCCCCACCCCCTCAACAACAGATTCCCATCACTGCCAATTGCTTTCCCATAGATTATAATTGTTCAAGTTCCTCTTATGAGTGAGAACATATGGAACTCTGTTCTTTGTTTCTGTGATAAATCACTGAGTACGATCGACTCCAAATC
>NW_007247225.1:101987-108229 GCF_000164805.1 Carlito syrichta | reverse complement strand
ATGAGTTCAGTGAAAACCACTCTATAAATGCTAACATAGAGTTTAACTATTGAACTAAGTAAAAACATTAATGATTAATCTTTATCATAAGTCAGTGAAAACAGTATTATAAATCACCTACATAACTCCTAGATAAGTGTTAGAACTTATAATGAATTCATAATGAACTTACTATAAACTTGTGCTTCTAAATAACCTTATGTCTAAACACTAAACTACATAATTCTAAATCAAATAAGGAGTGAATACACTTATATCATTTATTACTTAAGCAATATCTAGTAACTTATAACCAAGTGAAAGAAAGTATTCTTGATGTGCTTCAGAGTTTAACCCTTGCATATGTTAGAAAAGGCCAAGCGGCATAGTGGGAAAATGGAAAAATGAACCATGACATTTCCAGGTTAGCTATGAGTACTTCACATAAACATGTCATTTTCTTCTTCCACGACTGCACAGAATTTCTTCAGCCATACCAACAGCAAAGATGGAAGACAGAAGGGTCTCAGCTGCCTGGACTCGCTTTGCGGCCGGGGGTCCTCAGCGTACCTGGACTTTGTCAATCAGGCGGGCCTCCAAGGCTGGCTCCCAACAGTATATGTACCACATTTTTTTTATACAGTCCAGCTTCAATGGGCAACATGGTTGGTTTCATGTTTTTGCTATTGTGAATAGAGCTGCAACAAACATATGTGTGCAGGCATCTTCTTTGTAGAATAGTTTGAATTCCTTCGGGTATATTTCCAACAGGGGAATTGCTGGGTCATATGGAAGGTCAATTTCTACTTCTTTCAGAAATCTCCAGACTGTTTTCCAGGTTGTACAAGTTTGCATTGAATATTATTTCTAAACTTATTTTATTTTATTTTATTTTTTTTTGAGTTGGAGTCTCATTCTGTCACCCAGACTGGAGTGCAGTGGCCGCTCGCCTGCTGGGCTCCGGCGATCCTTCCGCCTCAGCCTTCCAAGTAGCCGGAATTACAGGCATACACTACCACGCCCAGCTGATTTTTTGATTTATTGTAGAGATGAGGTCTCACTGCCCAGGTGGGTCTCGAACCCGCGGGCTCGGGCAATCCACTCACCTCAGCCTTCCAAAGGCGCGGGATTACAGGCTGAGCCACTGAGCCCGGCTAAACTTATTTTTTTTTTACAGTCAAATCTTGTTTAGCTTTAAGAATAAATTTTCAGCTTTCTCAGTAGCAACACTGGATGCAATGAGAGAGTGGAGCCACACTTTCAACTTTCTGCCAAAGTATTTTTTTTAGCATAAAATCATAAACTCATCCCAAATGTCACCCAAGTGTTAGAGCAAAGGAAAGACCTGTTCTTACATGCAATGACCCAGAAAATTTCCTGACTGGCTTCTCTGCTCACCATTTGCTATGGTTGAATGTTTGTATCCCTCCAGAATTCATGGTGAAACTTGTTTCCCTTGCAATCGTTAGGGATAATTAATGAGTTAGGCCTCTAGGAAGTGATTAGGTCACGAGTGCACCCCCATTGTGAATGGGTTAATGCCCCTTTAAGGTATTTCCATACCTTCATGTGCGGACACAGTGTTCTCCCCTCTGGGAGATGCAGCAACACAGCACCATGCTGAAAGCAGAGCAGCCATTAAAAGTCACCAAATCTACCATCACCTTGACCTTTGATTTTCAGACCTTGGGATTGTGAGAGATAAATTTCTATTATTTATAAATTATGCAGTCTGTGGTATTTTGTTATAGCAGCACAAATAACCTGAGGCACCACTGCTCTCTTGGGTTTTCAGTTCATGGAGTTCATTGTCCAGAAAATATTTGGGGGCAATATAGGAAACTTTTTTGGTCATTGCATGTAAGAACCAGTTTTTCCTTTGCATCTAACTTGGATAATATTTGGGGTGAACTTATGATCCTATGCTTAAAAGATGTTTTTGCAGAAAGTTAGGGGTATGTCTCTGCTTTCTTTTTGCACCTAGAGTTGCAGTTGAAAGTTGATATGAATCTGATTTACTCCTTGGTGGGTAAACATTCATTATATTTCCTCTTTTTAATGATTCAGTATTTTATCTTCAGTCATTGAAAATGTGCCACAACATGTTTTGGGCTTCATCTGTTGTCACCATCTTGGTGCTCTTTGTCAACCATATTAACCTATAATTATTTCTAAAGAATCTCTTAGAAACTATCATCGATGATGGGAAATCCTCTCATCGATGCTTCGAATGCTCCTTCCCTCCATTCTGCATACTTCTTTCCTCAGGAGCACACATACAACCAATGCTGGAAGTTGTGGGTCTTGTATTTTTTGCCCTTTTGTGCTGCTGCATTTTGAAGAATTCCTCAATAACAAACAATCTGCTCACTGATCTGTACTTTATGTTCATCTTGCTTTTTGTTCTGCCCATTGGATTTTAATTTTGACCATTTAAATTTTGTTCCTCTCTAAGATTTACAAGTGATGCCTTTTTACAACTTTTTAAAAAATGGTTAATGGTCTTCTCCCATCACCTGAGAACATTAGTTTTATTTTTAAATATTGCATCTTAAGTCTTTTTCTTGACTATTGTATTTTTTGCTAAGGAGTTTAGCTTTTTTATGCTATCAGTTTCTATCAGGGCTTGGTGATTCTTGATTGAGGGTTCATCTTTGTTTTTAGACTTCCTCTTGTTGGTGAGTGGCATGTCCCTGACTGCACAGATTTGAAAGAGTGGGATGTTTGTGGGTGGTCTCCTAGACAGGGCTTTCCTGTCCAAGAATTTTACATGGCACCAAGTCCTGACACATCATTCCAGGCCACGTGCACATGCCATTTGGGGGCCTAGGGACCAGCCCGCTTAGCCTTTCATAACCACCACTCATACAAGTGCATGCTGTCTGGGGACTTGAGGAATGTCCTACCACCACTATGGCCATCACTTACACTATACATGTTGACCAGGGGCCTGAGAAACTGCCCAACCAACTGGCCCACTGCTGTCACTGCCAGCACTCACTCAAGTTTCCTAGAGGCCCAAGAATGACATGCTTAGACCCATAACACCAATGCCTGCATATACCCCTCAAAGGCCAAGGACAGTTACACTCATCCCACCAGTGGGACCTGAGAAAGAACTGGCCTACTTCATGTCCTTGTCCCTAGAAAATCCTCACCACAGCCTTCACTAACAACTTAAGCCACTGAGGAAATCATAGACACCACTGACACTGCTTATAGCCAAAGAAATTATAGGCGACTACATTCCATCATGCATGCAAAATCAAAACTAACACACCCTACCCAATCAACATCGTGTGTGTGTGTGTGTGTGTGTGTGTGTGTGTGTGTGTGTGTGTCTGTCTGTCTTCAGGAAGAAGTCTGCTCCTATGAGAGCCAATCTGAAAAATTGTAAGAAGTCATGTTCTTCTTCTTTTTTTTTGAGTCAGAGTCTCATTCTGTTGCCCAGGCTAGAGTGCAATGGCATCTCCATGGTCACTGCAGCCTTGACCTGCTGGGCTCAGGTGATCCTTCTGCCTCAACCTTCCAAGTAGTTGGAACTACAGGCGTGTACCATCACACCCAGCTTATTTTTTTATTTATGGTAGAGATGAAGTCTTGCCTTGTTGCCCAGGCTTGTCTTGAACCTGTGAACTCAGGCAAACCTCTCACCTCTGTCTCCCAGTGTTGGGATTACAGGCATGAGCCACTGTGCCTGGCCAGATGTTATACTTCTTGATGCTCAGATATCAATGTAAAGACAAGAAACATGAAAAAGCAAGGAAATATAATACCTCCAAAGAAACTTGATACTTTTCCAGCAACAGATTCTCTTTAAAAAGAAATTTAGAAATTCTGGAAAAAGAATTCAAAGTAATATTACAGAAGCTCAGTGAGATACAAGAGAACATAGATAAACAATACAAAGAAATCAGAAAAACAATTCAGGAAATAAATGAGAAATTAACCGAGGAGATAGATATCATTTAAAAAGAACCAAACTAAAGTCTGAGACTAGAGAAAGTAATGAATGTAATAAAAATTTAATCAAGAGCATCTACAATAGACTAGATCAAGCAGAACAAAGAATTTCAGATCTTGAAGACAGGTCTTTTGAAATAACCCAATCAGACAAATATAGAAAAAAGAATAAAGAAGAATGAGAAACGACTATATGATATAGGGACACCGCAAAGTGACCACATAATCAAATTTTGGGTATTTCAGAAGGTGAAGGGAAGCCCAAAGGCACAGAAAATCTATTTACTGAAATAATATATAAAAATTTCCCAAGTTTTAGACACCCAGGTACAGGAAGATTAGATACATTAAAATGGATAAACCCAAAAAGATCTTCATGAAACATTATAGTCAAACTTTAGGACTCAAATAATAGCCAGGAACAGTGGTTCACATCTGTAGTCCTAACACTTTGGGAGGCCAAGGCAGGAGGACAGTTTGAGCCCAGGAGTCTGAGACCAGCCTAGGCAACATGGCAAGACCTCATCGTTACAAAAATAATTTTACAAAAATAAGCCAGGCATGGTGGCGTGCATTTGTAGTTTCAGCAACTCAGGAAGCTGAGGTGGTAAGATTACCTGAGCCCATGAGGTCAAGGCTGTGGTGAGCTGTGATCATGCCACTGTACTCCTGCATTGGTGACAGAGTGACACTCCCTGACTCAAAAAAAAGGAGTCAAATACAAAGAGATAATTCTTTAAAAAGCAAGTGAAACGCATCTAGTCATACATAAGGGAACTCCCATTGAAATGTCTGTAAAACTTAAATAGCCTGTAATAGCTTGCTTAATATAAGTAACTGCATTTTTGTTAAAAATCCTCCATCTTAGCTGCTTGCTACCCAGATTTAGCACACCCCTCCGTGTGTGACTAAAATAAGTTCCATGTACTCACAGACCCACATTTCCTGTTTCCCACAAACTGTTTCTCCTGACTGTTTGAAAACTCCCTAGCTACAAGTTCCGTGTAATTGTATGCTTTGTTACTAAACTCAAATGCTACACCTTGCAAAACTCCATTGTTACAGTCTCACATTATAAGCCTATATTTTGTTAGTGACCTAATCAAGGTAACTCGGTGACCTAACCAAGGTAACTCCATCATATAGTAGTCCTTCCACCTTGTCTCCGTGTAATGCCCCTAATTGTTCTAGTCACTGGCTGGGCCTGGGACATAAAGTTAATCAAAACTCCCTAACAGTCAAAAGTTCCCATTTTGGTTGCTAAGTTGCTAGTTTATGGTTGCTAAGTTGCTATGTATCCTTGCGTTTTTGCCTTTATAAGCCCACCACCTGCTTTACTAGAGACCGAAAATCCTTTAGGACAATAGTCCACTCTAGATTGCCGGCACAAATAAAAGACTCTTAATTAAATTCTCTGCGTAATGACAATCTACCTTCTTGCACTCCAGTCCTAGCACCGTCAGACTAACAACAGATTTTATTTTTGAGTTGGAGTCTCACTCTGTTGCCCAGGTTAGAGTACAGCGGCATGCTCATGGCTACCACAGCCTCAACCTGCTGGCCTCAGAAGATCCTTCCACCTCAACCTTCCAAGAAGCTGGAACTATAGGCATGCACCACCACACCTGGCTAATTTTTTGATTTATTGTAGAGATGAGGTCTCGCCAAGTTGCCCAGGAACCCATGGGCTCAGGCAATCTTCTCACCTCAGCCTCCCAAATAACAGCAGATTTATCAGCAGAATCTTCACATGCCAGGAAAAATGGGAAGATATATTAGAAGTGCTGAAAGAAGAAGAAGAAAAAAAACCTACCACACAAGAATACCATAACCAAAAAAGTTATCCTTCTTAAATGAAAGAAATTGTCTTTTTCAGGCAATCAAAAAACCGAGGGAGTTCATTACCACCAGACTGGCCCTACAAGACATACTTAAGGGAGTCCTATATCTGAAAAATAAAAGGATAATATATAACACGATGAAAACCCATGAAAGTATAAAAGTCACTGGTAGGGCAAACACAAAAATAAGGAAAAGACTCAAATGTCACCACTCCAGAACATGACTAAACCACAACAATAAGAATAAGAGAGAAAGAAAGGAACAAAGGATATACAAAACAACCAGGGAATAACTTTTAAAATGGAGGAATAACTTCTTCCCTATCAATAAAAATTTTGAATATAAAAATATTAAAATTTCTTCGGTGGCTCAGCCTGTAATCCCTTGCCTTTGGGAGGCTGAGGTGAGTGGATTGACTGAGCCCGCGGGTTCGAGACCTGCCTGGGCAGTGAGACCTC
>NW_007247225.1:43557-101929 GCF_000164805.1 Carlito syrichta | reverse complement strand
CCCAGCAGGTCGAGGCTGCGGTGGCTGGGAGCAGCCACTGCACTCCAGTCTGGGCGACAGAATGAGACTCCAACTCAAAAAAAAAAAAAAAAAAAAATTAAAATTTCCACTTAGAAGATATATAGCAACTGAGTGAAAAAAATGACCAAACTATATGTTGCCTAAAGGAAGCTCACTTCACCTGTAAAAACACACACAGACTGAAAGTAATGGGATGGGAAAAGGTATTCCATGCAAACCGAAACCGAAACTGAGAAGGAGTAGCTATACTTGTATCATATAAAACAGACTTTAAGTCAAAAGTAATAAAAAGAAACAAAGAAGGTCATTATATAATGGTAAAGGGATAAATTCAGCAAGAGGATATAACACTTCTAAATATATATGCACCCAAACCAGAGAACATAGCTATATAAAGCAAATATTGTTAGATCTAAAGGCAGAGAGAGGTTCCAATATAATAATCGTTGGAGACTTCAGCATCCTATTCTCAGCATTAGCATACAGTTACAGATCATCTAGACAGAAAATTAACAAATAAACATTGGATTTAAACTGTACTTTAGTTTAACTGGACCTAATAGATATATCTACAAAACATTTTATCCAACAGCTACAGAATACACATTCTTCTCATGAGCATATGGAGGAAGATTCTACAAGATAGACCATATGTTAGGCCATAAAACAAGTTTCAACAAATTTTTAAAAATCAAAATCATACCAAGTATCTTCTCAGAACATAATGGAATAAAACTAGAAACCAACAATAAGAGAGTAACTTTGGAAACTATGGACATACGTGTAAATTAAACAACATGCTTCTGAACAACCGCTGGGCCACTGGAGAAATTATAAAGGAAATTTTTTAATGTCTTGAAAGAAATATAAATGAAAATACAACATGCCTAAACTCATTAGATACAGCATCAAAATTGGGAAAGAGGCAGTTAAGTTGTCTGTTTCAGGATAACATGATCTTACATTTAGACAAACTTAAATCCCCATCAAAAACTCTTAGAGTTGATAAACAAATTCAGTAAAGTTGCAGGATACAAAAATAAACATACAAAAATCAGTAGCATTTCTATAAACTTATAAAATAGCTGAAAAAATCAAGAAGGCAATCTCATCATACAATAACTACAAAAAAAAACCTAAGAATAAATTTAACCAAGGAAATGAAAGATCTCGACAAAGAAAACTACAAAACATGGATTAAAAAAATTGAAGTGGACACAAACAAAAGGAAACACATCTCATGCTCATGGATAGAAAGAATTAATATCATCTAAATGACCATACCACACAAAATAATCTACAGATTCACTGAAATCCCTATAAAAATACTAAGGTCATTTTTCACAGAATTTTTTTTTTTAAGTCAGGGTCTTGCTCTTGCACCTAGGCTGTAATGCAGTGGCACAATCATGACTCACCACATGGCTTCAACCTCCTGGGCTCAGGTGATCCTCCTGCCTCAGGCTCCTGAGTAGATGGGACTACAGGCTCATGCCACCATGCCTGGCTAATTATTAAATTTTTTGTAGGTATAGGGTCTCGCTATATTGTCTAGGCTGGACTCAAACTTCTGGGCTCAAGTAATCTCTTGCCTTGGTCTCCCAAAGTGCTTGGATTACAGGCATGAGCCACCACATCTGGCATTTTTCACAGAAATTTTTTAAAATCCTAAAATTTTTATGGAACCAAATAAGAGCCTGAATAACCGAAGAAGTCCTGAGCAAAGAGAAAAAAATCTGGAGGCATCACATTACCTGACTTTAAAATGTATTACGAGTCTATAGTAACCAAGATATCACAGTATTGGTATAAACAGATGCATAGACCATCAGAACAGAATAGAGAACTCAGAAATTAATCCATGTATTTATGGTCAACTCATTTTTTACAAAGATGCCAAGAACATGGATAGGAAAAGGGCATCTTCTTTGATAAATAGTGCTGGGAAAACTGGATATCCATATGCAGAAAATGAAACTAGACCCCTATCTCTCACCATATATAAAAATCAACTCAAAATGGATTAAAGACCTAAATGTAAGACCCAAAAGTATAAAACTAGAAGAAAGCACAGGGAAACACTATAGGACATTGCTCTAGGCAAAGAGTTTATGACTAAGACCTCAAAAGCACAGGAAACAAAACCAAAAATAGAAATGGGACTCTATTAAACTAAAAAGCTTCTGCACAGCAAATAAAACAATCAACAGAGTGAAGAAACAACATGTTGAATGGTAGAAAATATTTGCAAGCTACTCATCTGATAAGAAACCGATATCCAGAATACACAAACAACTCAACAGTAAAAGAAAAAAAAAAAAGAATAGTCCAAGCCAGGCACAGTGGCATGTGCCTATAGTCCCAACTACTTGGCAAGCTAAGGCAGGAGGATCTTTTGAGCCCAGGATTTTGAGACTAGCATGGGAAATATAGTGAGACGCTGTCTCTAAATAAAAACAACCCCTCCCCAAAAGTGGGCAAAACAACAAACATATGAATAAATGTTTATCATTACTAATCATCAGATAAATGTAAATCAAAACCACGAGATACCATTTCACACCAGTCAGAATGGATTTTATTAAAAAGCAAAAAAAAAAAAACAAAACACAGCTGGTGGCAAGTTTGTGGAGAAAAGGGAACACTCCTACACTGTTGAAGAGTAGTAACACTACACTGTTGTAAGCCAGTTCAATCCCTGTGGAAATCAGTTTGGAGAGTTCTCAAAGAACTAAAATATGGATTCACCATTCAATCCAGCAATCCCACTACTGCATATATACCCAAAGGAGCACAAATCAACCTACCAAAAAGATACCTGCACTCACATGTTCATTATAGCACTAACTATAAAAGCAAAAACACGGACTCAACCTAGTGTCCATCAATAGTAGACTGAGTAAAGAAAATGTGACACATATACACCATGATATACTGCATAGCCATAATAAAGAACAAAATCATGTCCTTTGCAGTAACATGGATGCAGCTAGAGATCCTCACCCTAAGTAAATTATCACAGAAACAGAAAACTGAATACAATACTTTCTCCATAATAAGTGAGAACTAAACACTGAATACATATGTGCACAAAGATGGGAACAACAGACACTAAAGGGGAAGGGAAGGAATAAGGGTTGAAAAAATCACCCACTGGGTACCATGTCTACCACTTGGGTAATAGGTTCAATAGGAGCCCAAACCTCACCAGCATGAAATATACCTATGTAACAAACCTGCACATGTACCCCTTTAATCTAAAAAAAAAAATTTTTAAGTGGGCAAAAGACATACATAGCCATTTCTCAAAAGAAGACACACAAATGGCCAACAGGTATATTAAATGCTAAGCACCATTAATCATCAGGATAATGCAAATCAAAGCTACCATGAGCTATCTTCTTACCCAAATAGAATGGCTATTATTATTAAACACACACACACACACACACCATATACTGGCAAGGATGCAGAGAAAAGCAAACTCTTACACACTGTTGATGGGAAGTAAGTTAGTACAGCCATTATGGAAAACAAAATAGAAGTTTCTAAAAAACCAAAAATAGAACTACCATATGATCTAGCAATCCCACTACTGGGTATTTATGCAAAGGGAAGGAAATCAATATATCAAAGGAATTCCTGAATTCCTGAATCATTGCAGTGGCAAAGTAGCAAAGACAGATACAGTTCTATTTACAGTAGCAAAGATAAAGAATCAACCTAAGTGTCCATCAATGGATGAATGAATAAAGAAAAAGTGGTATACATACACACACACACACACACACACACACACACACACACACACACACAATGGATTACTAAATAGCCATAAAAAGAATAAAATCCTGTCATTTTTAGCAAAATGAATGGAACTGGAGGGCCTCATGGTAAGTAAAATAAGCCACACACAGAAAGACAAATATCCCATGATCTTATATATAGGAGATGAAAAAGTTGTTCTCACGGATAGAGAGTAGAATAATATGTACCAGAGGCTGAGAAGGGTGCTGTGGGGTGTGTGTGTGGCGGGGGGAGGAGTTGGGAGTGAAGAGAGATTGGTTAATGGGTACAAACATACAGTTACATAAATGGAATAAGTTCTAATGTTTGATAGCTGAGTATGGTGACTATAGTTAACAACAATGTACTAAACATTTCAAAACTCCTAGAAGAGAAAACTTAAAATGTTCCCAACACATAGAAATAATAAATACTTGAGATGATGGATAACCTAAATACCCTGACTTGATCATTACACATTCTATAGCTATAACAAAATAGCACATGCACCCCATGATAATGTACAAATATTATATATCCACAAACAATTGTAAAAACAAATATGGAAAGAAAAAAACCAGAGTGAATTCTATGATTTTGTATTGGAATTGGAAGCAGCAGTGTGAACGAATAGATTTCAACAGATATAGAAATACACATATAAGTATGTGTGTGTTTATGCTATGTACATACACAAACATATATTCTTTATTATGTCTACTGAAAGGGCCTGTATTCAGCAACATCCCAATAAGAATAAGCCCACTTCCTGCCTGAATTTGACTTCTAAATATTATCTCCCCCTAGAAGGAAATATGGAGAAATGGTTAATTCTTAGTCTGGGGCAGGAAGATGCACGATGAACCTTGAACAAATTTTTGTGCCAGAACATAATCAAGTGCTTGGAGAATGAGGACATCATGTCAAAAGAACACAGAAGCCAGGTTGAAGAGGATCTTGCTGGCCAATTCAGGACAATTTGAACATCTAAATTAATTAAATAATTAATTTTTTATAGACCACTGAATAAAGAAGAAAGCTAAGCGTCTATACCAATATAAAGAAATAAATGAATAAGGTAAAAGTTTGATGAGGATAAAGATATTTAAATAATTTCTAAGTATCTCCTCATCAAATACTTCTTACTTACAAAAAGAAAAAAATGGCCATACTATAGTGGAGATATCCAGCAAACATCAACTTAATCAAATGATGAAAGTGAACAGGGCCGGGCTCGGTGGCCCAGCTGTAATCCCAGCACTTTGGGAGGCCGAGGCGAGTGGATTGCCTGAGCCTGTGGGTTCAAGACTCACCTGGGCAACTTGGCAAGAACTCATCTCCACAATAAACCAAAAATTAGCCGGGTTTGGTAGCGCGTGCCTGTAGTTCTGGCTACTTGGAAGGCTGAGGCAGAAGGATCACCGGAGCCCAGCAGGTCGAGGCTGCGGTGGCTGGGAGCGGCCACTGCACTCCAGTCTGAGCGACAGAGTGAGACTCCAACTCAAAAAAAAAAAAAAAAAGGAGAAGACACACATTACCAATATCATGAATGAAATAGTGGCTATCATGGCAGACCCTGCAGACATCAAAAAGAGGATAAAAGAATACTGTGAACAACTCTATACACATAAATTTGACAATCTTTAGAAAATGGACCAGTTCCTCAAAGAGCACACTCTACCACAATTAACCCAATATGAAATAGAGAATTTGAATAGTCCTATAACTATGAAGAAAATTTAATTCAGAATTTTGAAAGTCTTCCCTCAACAATCTCTAGCTACAGGTAATCACTAAAAGATTTTACCAAATGATTAAACATTTAAAACCAAATTACACAATCTCTTCCCAGAAACAGAAGAGTACGTAACACTTTCCAATTCATGTAATGAAACCAGTATTATGCGGATATCAAACCAAACAAAAACACTGCAAAAAAGAAAACTACAGACTAATATTCTTCGTGAATGTAGATGCAAAAATCCTTAACAAAATATAAGTGAGTATAATTCATATACAACATGACCAAGTAGGTTTATTATAAGCAGGTTCAACATTTGAAAATCAATAAATGTAATCCACCATATTAACGGGCTAAAAAGGAAAAATTGCATGATCATATCAATTGATGTAGAAAAAGCTTTGACAAAATGCAACACCCATTTATCATCAAAACTCTCAGAAAAATAGTAATAGAGGGAATTTCCTCAACTTGATAAAATGCATCTACAAAAAAAGTACAGGTAATATTATATTTAATCGTGGAATACAATGCTTTTAACACTAAACTGGGAACAAGGCAAGGATGTCAAATCTCATCAATCTTATTTAGCATAGTGCTGGAAGTTATAGTCAATCTAATAAAGTAAGAAAATGAACTAAAAGGCATATAGATCATAAGCAAAAAAGAGAACTATCTTTGTAGATGACACGACTGTATTTGTAGAAAATTCTACGGAATCTACAAAAATAAAACAAAACAAAACCCTCCTAGCACTAATAAGTTTGTTCAGCAAGGTCACACAAGACAAACAAAAATTTAATTATGTTTCTATATACTAGCAATGAACCCATGGACACCAAAAATTAAAATAGCCTTAACAAATGAATACTTGTAAATGTAACAAAGCATGTACAGGACTTGTGTGATAAACCTAAAATACCAAGAAAAAACCAGAGAAGATCTAAATAAATGGAGAGATTTCTCATGTTCATAGATTGGAAGACTCAACAAAGTAAATACTATTTAAATTCTCCCCAAATTGTAAAACTTTCCATTGTTACAGCTGCTTACTCAATCTTCTTTGAAACCATCCCAGTAGAAGGGTTGGGTGCTTCACTGAAGCCTGGGAGGGTAGAAGTCTAGGCTCCTCACTCTGCCTTGACTGGCATGAGTGGGACCACAGGTTTTTCTGTGGCTGAAGTCGTTTAAAAGTTATTGTCTAAAATTTTTATCATGCTAGTCTGCCTTGTTTCTGGTATTTGGTTAGAGAGGCCTTTTTTGTGGGGTGGGGGATCTTTTATGTCTTTTCTCATTGGTGTCTTTAGGTTGCTGGCTTCTTCAGCTCTACATCTGGGATACATAAGGAAAAAGAACACAGGAAATCCTCAATGGGTGTTGTTTCTTGAGTCCTGAGGTCTCCAGCCAGTCTGCTTTCTTCTCCTCACTTTTCAGAATCTTTTCTTCTTTTAGTGTTTTTTAAAATATATAATGTCTAGGATTTTTTATTTTTATTTTTTATTTTTGAGTTGGAGTCTCACTCTGTCACCCAGACTGGAGTGCAGTGGCCGCTCCCGGCCACCGCAGCCTCGACCTGCTGGGCTCCGGCGATCCTTCCGCCTCAACCTTCCGAGTAGCCGGAATTACAGGCATGCGCTACCACACCCAGCTGATTTTTTGATTTATTGTAGAGATGAGGTCTCGCTGCCCAGGCGGGTCTCGAACCCACGGTCTCAGGCAATCCACTCACCTCAGCCTCCCAAAGGCGCGGGATTACAGGCTGAAACACCAAGCCCGGCTATTGTCTAGGATTTTTAATCTGGACTTTTGAAACTCTGAGCTTCCAAGATGAACATAATCCCCATTAGATGTATCATCCACCATGATTTATTACCCACCCCACCATGATGTATCTACTTGTTGTTTCCATAGGGAATTAGTCTTATTCACCGCCTTGATTTTGTGACCAGGATTCTGTGTCTATTATCAGTGTTTTGTTCTGGGTCCTTGACTTCACCACAGAAAAGATTTCAGAATGAGTTGAATGTAGCAAGGAAGTTAGTGAGTTTATCAAAAATGGAAGCAACAGAATAGTAAAATATTCAGGGTGAAGTGTGGGTGAAAATAAGAAAGTGTTGTGCCAGGGCTTGTGGGTTTTGTAAGCAACAGTAATAAAAAGGTGGAATATTCTATTAAAGGGGTGGATTTCTCTATGAAATGGGTGGACAATTCCTGGAATTGGGGTGCCACCCAATTTATTATTATAAATGGGCAGGGTTAGAACTGTCATGGTGCTGGAGGATTTGTCATTTAGTATGTTAATGAGCGTATAATGAAGATAAAGGTTAAAGCAAGTCAACTTAGTTATTTGTGCACATACCTGGGGGGATTCCCTAACCGTGCCTTGTCTAGTGGTCATCTCTCTAACACAAACAGCTTACTCAGGCTGCAGCAGGCCTGTTGGGTAAGAGTAATTCTAGCAGTTTTTTTTTTTTTTTAACTTTCTAGCAGCCTTGAAATTGGGGCAGGCCCTGCAAGAGTTTCCACAGGTTTCCGAATTTTCCTGATATTTCCCTACTCTAACCTGCCTACTCTTATCAGTTTTACTGGCTAAAGGGTGGGGGCCTGGAGTAAAACAATTTATCTGTACATCCTGTTCCCAGGTAGACTGTTCTAAGTCTAAAGAGAGCTCTTGAGTGCCCAGGAGAACTGGGTTGAGACTGATCAGTACACCTCAAATATAAAGAAGGAGCCTCTCTCCTGAGGTGCATCTTCTGCTCCACTCAATTTCAATTCCCACAACTGATTTTACTAATGACCTCATCCCACAGACCCAGACCCACCTGGTGGCTGCTGGGATACACTCAGATTTGTTGGAAGTACATATGTTGAGTGGGTGTTCCGGAATCGGTGGCTTCCTGCCTCTCTTCCTGACACATGCTGTGTGACTCCAATGGTAAGTACTATCTACCTGGGAGACGTTTTGCCAAGCAGAGCCTATTCTTCCTCTCCATCCCTATCAGTCTCCATCCCCTAGCTAGCAGATGTTTCCACAGCTGTGTGCCCTCACTTTGAATTCTATGTTCATTTCAAATTTTTATTTAGATCATTTATCAAGCAGAAAGCATGATTCCACTTGAGCTCACTGACTGCTTAGCTTAACCCTTTAAAGACCAGGTTTTAAACACCCCTCCTCCCAGCCTGGTGGCACCTCCAGGGACTTACCATGCAGAATTCTAGGCACAACCACCATATAAAGCTAGACATTCAAGAGCAGGCACAGCTCCCACAAGCAATGATAGGGAGTTGCTCTCTCATTGCTTCAGGAGGAAGAAGAAGGAGCTATTCCCAAAGCTCCCAAAGAGATCCCCTTAGAGGAGTGAGGCACAGCAATAGGTCCTGGGCCAAATCTTTGCAAGCTGCCCCTGCCAATAATGTTGGGTCCACCATGGAAAGATCCTGGGGAGGATTCACAGACCTTGGACTTCCGGGATGGAGGTTCAGACAAACATCTGAGGGGCACAGGGTGAGAGTGAGGGACATTGGGCATAGGTGACAAAACAGAGATTGTGAGAGACCCTGTGAGGGATGGTTGAGCCACAGATGCCAAGGGACGGAGGGAAACTTAGCAAAGCAGAGGACCAGCGGTACCCACTTGAGGCAGGCCCCACAGAGGGTATGGCAGCATGAGGGATGGAGAGAGGGAGGGAGATGCATAGCTGCTTCTGAGATGTGATGAGACAGAACAGGGACATCCTTTTTTATGGGTCCCCAAACCATGGAAATAAAGAAAAATTCTGAGTTCCTTCAAGGGGAATTCTGGACATCTAGCTAGCCCCAGAAGTAAATAAATAACTTAAACAAGAAGGTAATAGTAGTAGTCAGGCACAGTGGCTCAAGTCTATAATCCCAGTAATTTGGGAGGACAAGGTAGGAAAATTGCTTGATCCCAGGAGTTCAAGACCAGCTTAAGCAATACAGCAAGATCTTTTTTTTTAAATTAGCCAGTCATAGTGGCAGGCACCTGTAGTCTCAGCTACTCAGGAGGCTGAAGTGGGAGGATTGCTTGAGCCCTGGAGTCAGAGGCTGCAGTGAGTCTGCCACTGCACTCCAGCCTGGGTGACAGAGTGAGACCCCCAACTCAGAGAGAGAGAGAGACAGCAAGAGAGAGAGAGAGAGAGAAGGTAATAGTAACCTAAAACAATAACCAAGAAAGTTAAAGTCTCGAGATGTTTGCTTTCTCTATAAAAACTAAAGAAAATATCTTAACATATGTCCTTGGACCATCTTTAGAAACTTGGACCCCCATCAAACAGATCTACTGGCACACAGACCTCAGTTAAGGGGGAGCTGAGGACTGAATTCTGACCTCTGTTCTTTGTTCTGAATTTCTTCCTGAGGGGCCTCAAGAAGGTCATACCCACAAGCCAGAGCTAACATTCTTTTCTATGGATTTCAATTTTTTATACAAAGAGAAGTGGACATTGTATGTCTTTATTCTGCACCTCTGAGCCTAACGTGCATTCTGACTGTGCCTATCTTGGAGCTGCTCCAACTTTTTGCCCATAAATAAATAATAATTAAGTAGTCAACTTTTCTACAGCAGCCCCCACTTTAAGATAGTCCACCCTTTTAGGCTAAAATCAATGTGTAGCCTCCATCTATTGATTTATGATTTTGCCTGTAAATTTTGATTTCCTGAAGTTTACCCCTGGATTTAAAAACTCTTACCTGCAAGCCACTGCAGAATTCAGGTCTTAAGCTTGAGCTGCCTCGATTCTCCATGCTTGGCACCCTGCAATAATGCCTCACTTTCTCTTACTGCTATCCCAATGTCAGTGATTGGCTTTGCTTCACCAGAGGAGCAGACCCCAGTTCAGTTCTGTAACAGTGGTAGGATTTAGAGGTTGTATGCCTAAACCAATAAGCTCCAAAGGTAGAGTGACAGCCCATTCCTCTGCCTACCCCTAGTTCTCCTCTGCTCGTTGACCCGCCCCCAGCCTCCCCTGGGCTCGCTCTTCCCTCCCCCACCTCATGCCTAGTTCTCCCAGGAAGCTGCCAGCAAAGGGAAGGGAAGTCTTGTTCAGCTCCAGGGGAGGGAGGTGGCAGGCACAGCTGCTGCCCCACAGCTCGAGCTCTGGCCTTCCCCAGGGACTGATTCTGTGGGCTGCTCCCTGCCACCCATGAGGCACAGCACCTATCCTGCTGTCGCTCAGCTGAAGTGTCCTGTCCTTGCTCCTTCTCAGGTACTATGCTGACCCTGAGGGCCCTTCCAAGCATAGGCCTGTGGAATGCTGCTCTTCTAAGATTGCCCTGGTAGCAGCCAAACTCTCTGGTGCCCGATTCCTAATGGAGATGCCTTGGCAGAAGCTTACAAAATAGAGTTCAATTTCCACACTCCCAAGGACAAGAAGCCCCAGCCTCTGTTGGCATCCCAACCAGTCTGAATCCTAAGGTCTCGTTTAAAGACAAGATTCACCAGATCTGCCATCATGGGCAGTGGTCTAGGGTGACCAGGCCAGGCCCTCACCTATATGATATACCACCCATATGTGACCATAAGTTTGGCCAAGTCTGGGGGTTAGCTAGGTTTTCCTACAGCCAGGCTTCTATATTATGGCATTCTCTATTTCAAGTTCCATCTGGCTTGCTGTGACTTTGCAGACCAAACAGATGTGGTAGGAAGTGAGGAGGGGTCTGGTAATGTTGTCTGGGGTCCTAAGTCTAACTGTAACAAATAGGCCTTGTGGTAGACTGAAAATGGACCTCCAAAAGTTATCCACATCAAATTCCTGCACTCTGTGACTGTTGCCTTATGTGACAAAAGATGTGATTAACGTGAAGAGTCTTGTGAGGAAGAGCTTATCCTGAATTATTTGTGTGGTACCTAAATGCAATCACAGGTTCCATTATAAGAGAAAGGCAGAGGGAGCTTTGAGAGAGACACACAGAAGAGAAAGCAATGTGAAAATGGAGGCAGAGATTGGAATGATGTGCCCTCAAGCCAAGGAATGCTGACAACTGCCAGAAACTGGAAGTGGCAAGGACAGAAATCTCTCTTAGAACTTCTAGAGGTAGTATAGCCTTCCTAACACCTTGATTTCAGATGCTAGCCTCCATAACTGTAAGATAACTTATTTCTATTATATTAAGCCACTAAGTATGTGGTGATTTGTTATAGCAGCCATATAAACGAATATACCTCTCAACTTTTAAGTAAGCCAATAAATTCCCTTTTTGGCTTCTAAGTCTATCTTCTGTCATTTGCAACAAAAAGAGTCTTAATTTAGACAACAGTTTAAGAGAAGGGAGAGGGGCATAAGAAAAGGATGGAGTATTATACAGGGTTGATGAATGAAAGAAGAGGGAAACTTTAAGAGGAAAAGAGGATGATGAGTCTCTGCCAGTGTGATAGTGTGGACACAGTTGTAGGAAAGAAAATATTAATAGAGGCAGCACAACAATAGAAATTTTATTCAGGCCACTCTGCTGACAGTAATAATTAATGGTGCTGCTGTGGTCTGAATGTTTGTGTCCCTCCAAAATTTGTATGTTGAAGCCTAATCTCCAATGCAATAGTATTAAGAGGTGGGACTTTGGGAGGTGATTAGGTCATGAGGGTTCTGCCTGCATGAATGGGATTAGTGCTTTTTTACAAGAGACTTGAAGAAGACATTTTGTCCTTCCATCATATGAGGACAGAGCAACAAGTTGCCATCTATGAAGAAGAGAGCATGCCTTCACCAGAAGGCTTTGATTGTGTACTTCCCAGCTTTCAGAACTGTGAGAAATAAATTTCTGTTGTTTGTGTTCTTATACCTAGTATAAGACCTTTTTAAGTAGCAGCATGAATGGACTAAGACAGGAGCCATCATAGATAATAAATAGGAACACCCATGATCGTCTCACTGTACATGTGTGTGGGTGTGGGCATGCATGAAGTGTGGGGGAGAGTAAGGGAGAGACAGAGAAACAGAGATGGAGAGAGATGAAGCTAATCTGAGACATGACCTAGAATTATCAACCTAAGGTTGGTAATTAAGGAAATTAAGGAGAACTTAAATGATGGGGCATCAGTTTTTGAGAGAAAAGAGGAAGACAAATGGTGATAAGTCAAATTCCAATAACTTACAGAGCAAAAATGGAACCTATTTATGCAAAGATATAGAAACTCTGGCTTTGTACTAAGGGGAGATAGGGTAACACAGACTTGGAATAGGAGGTTAGAAAAGAGAATTTTCTAGGACAAGGAGGAGAAGGAAAAGGGAGAAGGACTAAGTGGTCCCTTCTCAAGTCCATGAAGTTGCCAAATGTGCAGACAAACCCATTATTAGTGCATACAAGGACAGGTGGGGTATCCAGCCATGGAGGATGTTCAGCCATGGGTGGGAACATCAGCCCATGAACATGGATGCCCAACATGCATGGAAGGATATGCAACCATGGGTAAGGGTGTCCAGTCATTGGTGAGATATCCAGTCAGGAAGATGGTACTCAGTCAAGAGTCTGATTGTCCAGTCATGGATGGATATATAGCCATAGGTGGAAATGTCTAGTCATTGGTAATTTGTATGATATCCTGACATGGATGGGGATGTCCAGCCACTGGTAGCATGTCCAAACATGAGAGATGTCCACACATTGACATTGAAGAGGTATGTCTGGTCATTGATGGGAATGTTAGCGGTGGGTAGGGGCCCACCAATGGTGAGGATATCCAGTTATTGCTGCACATCCAGTAATGGAAAGAGTTCAGCTATTGGTGAGGTGAGGGTGTCCAGTTATGGTTGCATGTCCAGTAATGGAAGGAAGTCCAGTTACTGGGACAATGTATAAGCAAGAGGCTAAACTAGAGAAAGCATTGATTTTCCCACAGACCTTTTCCCCACAGTATACCAGTTGAGTGCCAGGATAGATGCAGGGGATGAGGATCTCTCTGCCAGAGGAGCCCTGAATAAAAGACTTCTGTAGTTTTATGAACCCAAGGGCAGGGAAGAGGGAGAGAGTGAAAGGCTAGGAGTATAAATGTACTGTGTCCGAGTGGAGAAAAATGTCTTCAAGCCCACCCCAACCCACCCAATTAAGGAGGGTTTGGCAGAAGCCTTAGCTGAAATCTCCCAATAAAGAGGCCTTCAAATAAAGCTTCCTGGGCTGTGAATGAGATATGAGTAAGAGCATGGCAGGCCAGAGGGGCCTGAGTCCTTAACTGTAACTCCCTTCAGAGATCACAATTCAATGGCTAAGCACCAAGTCTGGTGTGGGGAGGACAGTCTTCTCCCATGAGACCTATCAAATAAAACCTTTGTAGTTGCCTATGGCAATTATTGAAAGATCACAGAAGCTGAACTTTTCAATATCTATGCATGAGAAGTGATGTCCAGCTATGAATTGGGGTGTTCAGCCATGGTGGGATATCTAGCTAGGAGCGGGGACGTCCAGCCTTCAATGGGGATATCTACCCAAGGGTGGGCAGGACCAGTCATGAATGTATACCAATGCATCAGGATAAACAAACATGTGGATATGTCCAATTGTGTGGAGATTTCTATTCAAGGAGATGAACAACCATGCATGGGTATGTCCCTCTCAGCAGAGGGAATGTCCAACTGTGTATGAATATCCATCCTTAAATGGAAATATCTAAATATGGTACCAAGGTGAATGCTTAGACTTTGGCTCTGACATTCATCATAGCCTTGGATCTCAGTTTCTAATTTATAGAGAGTGTCAATGACATATGGTTGTTGTCAGCCTGGATAAGGAGTTCCTGGAATCCTGAAGATTTGAAAATTTTTGAGACACAAAAAAACAGGCCAGATCTTTACTGGGGAAGGGAGCCAGTTTTTCTCACAGGGTCTTCATGCCAGGATTTCAAAGTGGAATCCAGATGGTTGGAAGTAATTTCATATTGTTCCTGGAAAAGGCTGTGGGTCTGGAAGATGTAGTGGCAACATTGGGCTTGGATCATTCGCCACAGCACTTGGCAGAGTCCTGCAAAGCAAAACTGCAGCCTGACCACCTGATCTATATAGAACCCCTGCCTCCACCTCCAAGCTGCCAGCCATTTATATTCCAGTCTTGGCCTCAACCAGCACTAAATGATCGAAATTATGAGCACAGCAGACAGCAGTCTCTAGCACTTCAATATATCATACCCAGGCAGAATCTTCATGGTTGCTTTGTTCTGCTATATATTCTTTAGTTTTTAGAAAGTATAGCTACTTAAGTAATTAAAACTACCCACATCTCAACCTCAGTACCTGCCAAGAAGGGGCCTTGGTTCTCTCTTTTGACAATCCATACTTCCTTGGATAATTCCAGAGAAATGGGCAGGTGATAATATAAATCTAGAGTCCTGAGTTTGTGTCCTGCTTCCAACAGATAATGGTCATGAGTACCTACATCCTCAACTGAAAATTAAGATACATCTGTCCTGTTCTCCTCACAGGTACAGAATCCAGGAGAAGGCATATAATGATGTGGAGGATACCACGTTAATATAAGGAACCCTGTTCATGATACCACGACCCTTTAGATTTCTCTGAAATTTGAAGTTTTAACTGTGTGGGGTTTTTTTTCTTTGATGTTTTATTCTTTTTAATTTTTTTCCTTTTTTTTGGTTCTTATCTGTATTGTTTTTCTGGATCTACTTTTATTAGGTTTAAATCACTTTTGTACCCCTCCTGTTCAACATAGTATTGGAAGTCCTGGCTTGAGCAATCAGAGAAGAGAAGGCAATCAGGGGTATCCAAATAGGAAAAGAGGAAGTCAAGTTATCTCTCTTTGCAGATGATATGATTGTGTACCTTGAAAACCCAAGAGAATCTGTCAAAAAACTCCTTACACTGATAAAGGCCTTTGGCAAAGTCTTAGGATACAAAATAAATATACAAAAGACAATCACATTTCTCTACACCAATAATAAACAAATAGAAACCCAAATAAAAACACAATTCCATTCACAATAGCCACAAAAAAAATGAAATACCTTGGCATCTTCCTAACCAGAGTCGTGAAAGACCTTTACAATGAAAACTACAAAACACTGCTCAAAGAAATCAAAGATGACACAAACAAGTGGAAAATTATCCCATGCTCATGAATTGGAAGAATCAATATTGTGAAGATGTCCATCTTACCTAAGGCAATCTACAAATTCAATGCAATACCCATCAAATTACCAGCAACATTCTTCTCAGACCTAGAAAAAACAACACAGGAATTCATATGGAAACACAAACATCCAAGAATAGCCAGAACAATCCTCAGCATAAAAAACAAAGCAGGTGGTATCACATTACCAGATTTCAAACTTTACTATAAAGCTACAATCATCAAAACAGCTTGGTATTAGTATAAGAACAGGCATATAGATCAATGGAATAGAATTGAGATTCCAGAAGCAAAACCTCAATTTCTCAACCAACTCATCTTCCACAAAGCCTCCACCACCTACCACTGGGGAGAGGAGAACCTATTCAGTAAATAGTGCTGGGAAAACTGACTGACCACGTGCAGAAGATTGAAACAGAACCCCTATCTATCCCCATGCACAAAGGTTAACTCCAAATGGGTCAGAGACCTAAATGTAAAACCTCAAACCATAAGAACCTTAGAAAATGAAGGAAATACCCTCATGGAAATTGGAACTGGCATCCAATTCCTGAACAAAACCCGAAACCACAGGTCATAAGAAAGAAGATAGACAAGTGGGACCTTATTAAACTGACAAGCTTCTGCAAAGCCAAAGAAACCATCAAGAGAGCAGGGAGACAGCCTACAGACTGGGAAAAAGTATTTGCCAACACCAGGTCTGACAAAAGCTTAACATCCTGGATCTACAAGGAACTCAAATGTGCTGAAAAGAAAAAAACAAACAACCCCATTATAAAATGAGCAAAAGATATGAACAGACACTTCACAAAGGAAGACATCCGAGCAGCTAACAGACACATGAAAAAATGTTCAACCTCACTAATCATCAGGGAGATGCAAATCAAAACCACACTGAGATACCACCTAACCCCAGTCAGAATGGCAATCATCAGCAAGTCAAAAAATAACAGCTGCTGGAGAGGGTGTGGTGAAAAGGGACCACTTCTATACTGTTGATGGGAGTGTAAACTAGTGCAACCTCTGTGGAAAGCAGTGTGGCAATTCCTAAAAGCCCTAAACATCAACCTCCCATATGACCATGCAATCCTCCTACTGGGAATATACCCTGAAGAACTCAAATCACTCTATCAAAAAGATACCTGCACACGTTATGTTTATCGCAGCATTGTTCACAATAGCAAGAACCTGGAAGCAACCATGCTGCCCATCAAAAGAGGACTGGATTTAAAAAATGTGGTACATATACATGATGGAATTCTACGCAGCCATAAGAAAGAACAAAATCATGAATTTCGCAGCAACCTGGATGGAACTAGAGTCTATAATACTGAGTGACCTCTCACAGAAACAAAGATCCGAGTATCATATGTTCTCACTCATATAATGGACCTTGAACATCCAATGTAACACTATAAGAAAATGACTGACAGTACTGGGAAACTATGGGGGGGGGAGGGAGATGAGATTAACAGTAGCAAATATCTGTCTGGGGATGGGGAAACACCTCTTATCAACAGGGTGCCTGAATGGAATGTAATTGTATACCTAACCCTTAACTGTACCCCACAACATCATAATAAAAAATATTAAAAAAAAAAGTTGAGGAAGGAAAATGTCCAAGTGCACTGTAGCAGAGGAGATAAATAATAACTTAGACCTTCATTAAAAAAAAAGATCACACTCTTTTTAAAAGATTATAAAATGTATTACTCTTTATACAATGCTACCTACTTGACACTAATACAAATGTTTAGAGTCCCCCTTGTTCACCCCAGATTTTAGTCTAGTCTTTGGGGAAATGTATGGTATTTTTTTGAGCATCTTGGAAAGTCATTCTGCTCTGAAGTCCTCACCCCCAAATTTATATGTTGAAGTCCTAACCCCTAATGTGACTGTATTTGGAGATTAGACCTTTAGAAGGTAGTTAAGGTTCAATGAGATCATGAGGTGTCCTTATAAGGAGAGGAAGAGAGATTGTCCCCCCACACCATTTGAGAACATAACAAGAAGGTAACAGTCTGCAAGTCAGAAAGATAACCTACCATCAGCACCTGACACTGCTGAATCGTGTTCTAGAAGTTCTAGCCTCCAGAACTGTGGAAAAATAAAACTGCTGTTTAAGCAAAAAAAAAAAATCACTTTTGTAATCTCTTAAGATGGATAATTAGCTCATTGGTTTTCTACCTTTCCTAATGCATATATTTGAAATAATAAACTTCTCTCTAAGCAAGTTTTAGCTATATTCTACACTTTTTGATATGTAGCATTTTGTTATCATTCAGTTTAAAATACCTTCTAATTACTATTTTTTACTTCTTTGAATTCTAAGTTATACAGAAATATATTGCTTAATTTCCAAACAGTTGAAAATTTTCTAGTTGTCTTTGTTATTATTTATTTCTGGCTTAATTCAACTGTGGTCATAGAACATAATCTGCAGGATTTAAACTTTTCGATGCTCTTGAAGCTTGCTTTATGACCCATCATATGGTCAACTTTGGTAAACAGTCAATGTGTACTTGAAAATAATGTATATTTTACAGTTTTTGAGTACAGTGTTCTATACATGCTAATCAGGTCTATGTTGTCAATTGTGTTGCTTAAATAATCTATATCTTTTCTTACTAATTCTTTTTCTTCTTATTCTATCAAACACTGAGAAAAATGTGTTAGAAAGTCCCATTGTATTGTGAGTGTATATATTTCCTCTTGTGGTTGTCAATTCTTGATTTATATATTTTGAATCTATGTTATTAGGTGCATACACGTTTAGAGGTACTATATCATCCCATGAGTGGATATTTATCATTATAAAGTGAGTTTCTTATTTCTAGATGCTTTTTGCCTTAAAATATACTTTGTGTAATGTCGTTAATTAGAAAAACTTTCTTTGGTTAGTGTTTGCATGTTTTATAATTTCCTAAGTTTTTACTTTCAATCTTTCTAAATTTTTGTATTTTAGAGGTGTCTCTTGTAAGAAGCATGTTGTTTTATTTTAAATCCAGGCTGATAACCTTTATCTTCTAATTGGAACCCCTTGTCCATTTACATTTAACGTAATTACTGATATATTTATGTTTCAATCTACTATCTTACTACTTGCTTTCTATTTGCTTCATCTGTTCTATGTTTCTTCCCCCACTCCCACTCATTCTTTCTTTCCTTCTTTTGGCTTGTTTTTTATTAGTCCATTTCTCCCATACACTCCAGCCTCATTAATTAGGAAGTTAAAAACTTAAAAATTTTTTTTTACTATTTGTTTAGTTATTATCTTAGACTAGTGCTGTTCAACAGAAATATAATGTATGTTGCAAATATAATCTGTGAGCCATACATGTAATTTTGGAATTTCTAGTAATCACAAAAAAAGGCAGGTGAACTTAATTTTTGAGTTGGAGTCTCACTCTGTCATTCAGGCTGGAGTGCAGTGGCATGCTCATGGCCACCACAACCTTGACCCGCTGGGCTCAGGCAATCCTTCCACCTCAGCCTTTCAAGTAGCTGGAGCTACAGGCGCATGCTACCATGTCCGGCTTATTTTTTGATTTATTGTAGAGACAACGTCTCACCAAGTTGCCAGGGCTGGTCTCAAACCCCTGGGCTCAGGCAATCCTCTCACCTCAGCCTCCCAAAATGCTGGGATTACAGGCTGAACCACCATGCCAGGCCAGGTGAACTTAATTTTAATAATTATTTTATTTTATCTGATATTTCAAAAATATTATTCTAAGATATAATTAATATAAAATTGGTAAAATTAGTAATAATATTTTCTTTTCCTTTTTTGTACTAAATCTTTGAAATCTGGTGTGTATTTGACATTTACAGCACAATTCCATTAGGATTAGTCACATTTCTTTTTTTCCCCACCTTTTATAACTATTCTTTTAATGGAAATTTAAATTTCATGTGTCATGCAACTGATTTACAAATGAAACATTGGAATACAACTCATTTGTAAGCACATATTTTTTAGAAAACTAACAGATACATCAATTAACTTTAATTACATGAAATCATTGTGATTAACTTAGTCTTCCTTCTCTACTCAAGTAGCAGGGTATCTCCCTAGAGCACAGTCATAACAGATATGATCAGATGTCCAAGAGTTGGGTTGACCATGTTTATTTACAAAGATGGCCATTCCTTAAACAGAACCCACTTTCCTTCCTGGTGCATATAGGTGGAAGAATTAGCCACATTTCTAAATGTCTATAGTTACATGTGGCTAGGAATTACCATATTACTATATTAAATAAGGAAGTCTTGCAGAGAATATAATATACATCCTTAACTTATCAAAGTCTAATATAAGTTTAGTACTTTTACTTTACCTCTTTCCAAACAATTCAGGAAGCTCAGAACGTTTTAATTCATGGAGTTCCCTTCTTAATTTATATAATTATTACTTAATGTAGTTCATGTTCATTTATATTTTTCCACATATTTACTATTTTTATTGATCCTGGATCTCTGTTTGCCATTTAGGCTCAGTTTCTTTCTACCTGAAGAATACCCTTTAGTAGTCTTTAAGTGTGGTTAATTTTCTCAACATTTGTCTAAAAAAATCTGTATTTCTCCCTTATTATTAAAGGATGATTTCAACATACAAATTTCCAATTATTACAGCTTCTTAGAATAGTGTTCTTCTCATTGGCTTACAAGAGAAGTTGGCAAAGTTTTCTATAAAGAGCCAGACAGTAAATATTTTAGGCTTTGACAGTCATTCAGACTCTGTCACAACTACTCAACCCTGTCATTGTAGCTCAAAAGCAACCATAGACAACATGTAAGCAAAGGAGAATGATTATGTTCCAATAAAATGTCATTTATAAAAACAAGTAGGCCGGGCTCAGTGGCTCAGAGTGTAATCTCAGCACTTTGGGGGGCCAAGGCTAGTGGATTGCCTGAGCCCACGGGTTCAAGACCAGCCTGGGCAACTTGGCGAGACCTCATCTCTACAATAAATCAAAAATTAGCTGGGCACAGTAGTGCACGCCTGTAGTTCCAGCTACTTGGAAGGTTGAGGCAGAAGGATCACCAGAGCCCAGCAGATTGACGTTGGGGTGGCTGTGAATGTGCACGGCACACCAGCCTGGGCAACAGAATGAGACTCCCACTCAAAAAAAAAAATAACTAAAGTAGAGGTTTGAGTTGGCCAGCGGGCCGTAGTTTGCTAGCCCCTGGTATAAAACATCTTCATTTCTCTTAATGTTTAAATTATATTTTGTTAAAATAGTTTTCTTTTGTTGGAAATTTGCTTGATATATCTTTTTTCTATCCCTTTGTTTTCAAACTTTCTGTGTTACTTTGTTTTAGCTATGTCTCAGAAACATTATATAGATCCACTTAATATATTTAATCCAGTCTATCAACCTGCTTTTCAGTTGTTGAGCTTAATTCATCAAACTTACTATAACTACTGATCTATTGGGCATTATTTCTGTCGTCAGTCTGAAGTTTTAAATCTGTCCTATCACCAAACTTAAGACATAACAGACTTTAATTTAGCACTCAGTTTCCTTAGCTCCATAGATAGTGCAGGACAGGAAATCAGCTTTGCTCTTCTCGTGAGTCCCAGCAACAATTCAGGAGGCAGATTCTTGTTTCTTTCCTCCCTTCTACCCACAAGGGGCAAGGGGAAGGGTGCAAACAATCTCCAGGGACAAGGTCAAGATGTGTGCAGTTCACTTTGGCACAGGGAACCAATGCCTTAGTTTCCCACTGGCCTTTTATATTATTCCAGTCACACAGGCACACAGTCAGCATTATAACTCACAACTCTCTGAATCCAGAGGTTTCATGGTAACCAAGACAGATAACTGAAACCTGCAGATTTCTGTCAAGCATACACAAGACACATGAGAAGAGAAAACCAAGGCCAAGGTCTGACTGACCCAGTTGGTAAGATAAAATGAGCCACTTTAGATTGATAGCTTATTAATCGCATAGACAGAGAAAGTAAGATTAATCAAAAGTGCCAACTCTGCGTGGTTCTTGTCTCACACAACAAAAGGAACAACAGAAAAGGGGCTCAGTGCAATGCAAGATGTGGGATATCCTGGTGCTGTTGAGCCAGTGTTAGACTGCAGCTGAGAAGCTTTACAGTCTAAGCAGTGCGAGGTAGAAAGCCTCAAACCACATTAAGACTGGGGAGGAGACTGGAGACTATCTCATGAAAACCTTCCAAAGATGATAAAGGGCATCAAAGCAGCTCCTTACAAGTCTTTCATCCTCTCTTGTTTCAGAAGGATCAAAGTGTTCCTCCAAGACTCAGATGAATGTGATTCAAGCCTTTGCAGCATATGAGGATATGTGCAAGGTCGCCATGGCATACCAACTTTCACGTATCCAGCAAGAATTCTCAGGAGCCTTGGCCACCCCATCAGATGGACTTGCTTGAACAAATCCATTTTATTTGTCCTAGACAGCAATAGTTGAGAGTGATTGTAATTATGACTCCTGATAGGGTGATCCGGCCCACTTAAAGTACTTACTGCTGCCAGGCTTCCCATCTGGAGCCAAGCCAGACAAATATGTCATTAATCCAGATGCAGCAAGAGGTGCTGACATCAGCACATACCCCAACTCAACTGGCCAGCAGGCAGCCCAGGGCAATGCCATCACCATTACCACTCACACTAGAAAGTTTACAACAATTAGTAGTCTGTGAAAAATATACAAAAGAGACTAACAATAACAAGATGAGGCTAAAGAGAATTGTATTGATGTCCAAAGAAGTTAATCTTATTTTGTCATCTCAAGTGGAAGCTCTTTATTTCTGGATGTGGGAGGTTTCAAGAGTTTTTAGATTAGGATTCTTCAGTGAGAGTGGTGGTTGTGGTCTAGGTTAAGTTGGCCAGGTGCCCTGCAGACAAGAACTGAGAGGGATAACCTCTTATCATCCAGGGTATCAAGTGTTCTCTCCTTAGTTCAGCTTAGTTCAGCAAAAATCTGGTTCAACAGATTCTCCCTTATGTACCTAGTACTATCCTAGAACATCTCCCACCTCCTGACATGTGGGCTGCATCAGAATCACCTTAGGAGTTGTTATCTCATATTCACATCAGATTTTTTCCAAGGAAATACTCTCTGAGGAGACAACCTGGAGGTCACCATTAGAAGCAGGGAAGTCTGTAGGAAAGGTCAAGGCCTGCTTTTGCCCTTGACTCACAAGGTTTTTCCACGCTGCTGGAAAATTCTCAAACATTCTTTCTAGGAATTTCATATCTGTGTCACATCTTTCTGACTCTGATTCCTAACCTTCTTCCCTTCCCTCACTCTGCTCGGCCACATGAGCCTCCTTAGTGTTCCTCAAACATGCTGGGCATATTCCTGCTTTGGTGCCTTGACACTTGATCATCCCCCAGATGGCTGCTCAACTCCCTCCTTCCACAGATACAATCAAAACCTCCTCCTCATCCCAGCATGCTCTACCACCTTTCCCTGCTTGATTTTTCTCCATAATAAGTATAACCATCTTAATACTCTCTATATAACTGCTTTATAAGTGCAGGAATCTTGCCTGCTCTTTTCACTGCTGGGACTGCAGCCCCGCAACAGTGTCTGGTACATGGTGAGTGCACAGTAAATAAGTATTGAGTGAATATATTTAGCTTAAGCCAGTTATTTATTTATTTAGTTAATTATTTAATTTAGTTAATTATTTAACCCCACCCCTACTCTTAGCATAGAACACTAAGCCTTAGGTCACAGACAAGCACCTGCTCTTGGTCACAGAACCTGATCATGGATTCCAAGCAACACTAAGCTCAAAACTTTTGTTCAAGGTGTGTTCACTCATTCAAAAAGTATTGAACCCTACTGTGTGTCAAATACTGTTATAGGCATTTGTTAAAGCAAAGAACAAGATAGGCAAAGCTCTGCCTACATGGGA
The DNA here is from genome assembly GCF_000164805.1 of Carlito syrichta. NCBI lineage: Eukaryota > Metazoa > Chordata > Mammalia > Primates > Tarsiidae > Carlito > Carlito syrichta. The sequence continues at coordinate 78,389 of NW_007247225.1, read as the reverse complement.
GTCACATTTTGGTGACAGACTCATGTGCGTTCCATGCACTGGGAAAGATAACCATTTGTGATGGCTGTGCACTGACAAAGGGTTTATGGATCACGCCGTCTAGTTATCAGTGCTACCCCTTACTAACATGGGCAAGTGGCTTAAAAAAATTCCTACAGAAAACCCTAGACTGAAGTAGGTACAAGCAACAAGAAACCCTGGCACTGACATTTTTCTCTCCCCTAGAGGGAGCTCCTCATCAGCCAAATAAAGATACTCTGAAAATGCTTTTAGAAAACAGATGTTTTTGAAATGCTTCCTTCTTTATGTGATCATGTTGCCAAAAGGAATGTGGTTGCTCATGAAAACTGTCATGGTTGAACACTTAAAACTTTGAAAATATTGTTTCCTCACCTACTTATCATTCAAGCTTCCATAAAAAGTTGTATTGGTTTGGGATGCATTTGCTAAAAATATAAAAAGGCAACACATTTTGATCGGTTTGTAGAACAGCTGATTATCATTAGGGAATGTGGCATTTTCTAACCAGACTTTAATGGAAACCTTTGCATAATTGGTGGCTGTAACTGGAAAGTGAATGACTTAAATTAGAATGTAGAGCCAGCAATGCCATCTTTCCCCCATGTTGCAGGTCTTTGTGAGGGTCTTTTCCAGTTTTAACAACTGTCAAAATCAATATCAAAAGAGAATTGAGTTTAAACTTCAGACCATCAGAACACTGTAGGACAAAGAGTTAGACCAAGACTTCCTCTTCCTCTCCCACCAAAAAAATGTCAGAGGAAAAGCCAACCACCTAGTCAAAAAGCATGAACAGACAGTTCACAGAAAGCAAAACAGTCAGGAAAAAAGATTCTGAACATATGCAAGGATGCTCAGCTTATCTAAAAGAAAAAAAATTAAAGAAACAGATTGGTGACAGGTCCTTTGTGTTGGTAAGGGTGAAGAGAAAAAGGCAGTGTTATATGCTGTAGGTCAGAATGCAAACTGGTAACTTTTCTCTGGGTAGAAATTTGGCAATATTCATTAAAACTGAAAATGCAGACTCCTCAATCCAGCACTTTTTTTTTCCCTTTGAGTTGGTGTCTCACTCTGTTGCCCAGGCTGGAGTGCAGTGGCACCATCATGGCTCACCACAACCTCAACCTCCTAGGTTCAAGAGATCCTTCCACCTCAGTCTCTTGAGTAGCTGAGACAACAGGCACGCGCCACCATGACTGGCTAATTTTAAAATTTTTTTGCAGAGACAAGATCTCATTGTTAGGCTGGTCTTGCACTCCTGGGTTTAAGCCATTCCTGCCTTGGCCTCCCAAAGGGCTGGGATTACAGGCATGAGCCACCATGTCTGGCTTGAAAATTTTTCTAACAAAAATATTCCCAAAAGTTAGCACCCATTGATATTAAAATCAGACTAGGATGGTGCAAGAAGATAATACTATCAGCCAGTCTGATTTATGAACACAGGTATAAATATTAAACTAAATTCAATGGTGATTTCAAATAATACTTGAATTAGTAGGATTTATTCCACAAATGCAAATATGCTAATCATTGTTCTTAACTACAAACAACATAAACTGATTCATATTTTTTTAAGCAGAAAATAAATATACTGAAACAATACTTAATAGTTCACCAAATTGTCGGAAAGTCCAGGGACCAGGCTCAGAAAACAGGCAGGTCAAAGAGAAACTATACACTTCAAGCTACAGAAGACATGCCACAGAACCAGCCTGAGTATTTCACCACAGCACAGAGAAGACTACCCTAATTCTCTGGATCACAAGCTGCAGACTAAAAATCCCTATTGGGTAAATTTGATTCGCCAAACCTGGTCACATATCTGTCCCAGCAGCCAGGGGAGCTGGAAAAGTGAGAAACTGGTATTTTCAGCTGTACAATCAGAAACAGGCTGTTTCCCACCAAGACAGGCAAGAAAGGGAGTCCTCAAACATGGGAAAGATGCTCAGGTGTATTGGGGCTCAGAAAAATGGTACCTCAAAGTATGGCCCTTTGGCATGCTGAGTACTTTGAATTAAAGGAAGGCAGATAGCCTTACAAGTTGTCTCAGAATCAAGATCTCTCTGACTTCCTGTTGTTTCTCCCCCCAAGTTCAGGGAGAAACCTCATAATGTTCTCTTGTCTGACTGAGGGCAGTTCTTCTAAAAGAAATCCAATTGATTTCAATCTCCTATCTGAAACCTTATTAACCAGGGAAGATTAGTCACTGAAGAAGAAACTAAAGATGGTAACCATGTCCACCTGAGGAGACTTTTCATCTATTTCTCTGAGGGCTATCACTTGAGAAACTTAACCTGCATAATAATGCAATCTTTGTTTACAATGCAGTTCCACCTTCTCACCTTCCCATAACTTGTCCCCAGAGCCCAGAGGAACACCTCCCCAGAGCCCAGAAGAATTTTGTCCCAGGCTACTGTCTGTTCTTCAGGCCTATTCTTTTCCCCCTAAAAAATATTTACTCTTCCTCTCAAATTGCCCACATCCTCCTCTTCCCTCTTCCCAACAAAGAAAATACTTAAGCTTCAACTATCTGATCTTTGCGTTTCATATTTTATATGACTTCCGCATGCTTACCTTTTCTCCTGTTAGTCTGTCTATTGTCAGTTTATTTCAGCAGATTCAATTATCAAAACTTCAGAGAGAAAGTTTAAACTTCCCTACAGGTGTCAGGTAGCCTTAATTATGGCCAAGTTCTACCCCTGTGAGAATGTTTCCACAGTAGAAAATCTGTTGATGTAATCTGCCATATTAACAGATCAAAGAGAAAAACCATGTAATCCTGTCTGCTGTTGTAAAAAAAAAAAAAGCATTTAATAAAAATCTTGATTTAAAAAAACCAATTAGCATACCAGAATAGGAGAAAACATGCTTATTTGCATAGTCTTAATAAAATAAAACTCCCACAAACATCCTCACTGATGGGAGAGCATATGAAGCATTCCCATTAAAGTCAGAGGGAAAAGTGGCACCTACTCCCTTCCCTCCCAATGTTTTTCAACATTGCACTTGAGTCTTTGTCCAATAATCTGAAAAGAAAATGGAAGGAAGGGAGGGAGGGAGACAGACATATCAGGGGGAAAAAAACTACAAAGTTGTCAGTACTTATAATTGGTATGGTCATTTAAAAATCCCAAAGAATCAACTAAAAAACTATTACAACTATGAAATGCAAAGATAACGGGATGATGATGACGATTATTATTGTTATTATTTTTCAGTCAGCGTCTCACTCTGTCACTCAGGCTGGAGTGCACTGGCACATTCATGTCTTCTGCAGTCTCAACTGCTGGGCTCAGACGATCCTTCCTCCTCAGTCTTCCAAGTAGCTGGAACCCCAAGTGTGTGCCACTACAACCAGTTAATTTTTTTATTTATTAGAGATGCAGCCTCATAAAGTTGCCCAGGATCTTGAACCCCTGATTTCAAGCATCCTTCTTGCCTCTGCCTTCCAAAATGCTGGGATTACAGGTGCAAGCCACTATGCCCAGCCGGGAATGTGATCATTATTCTGAAATATTTCAATATCAATAGCCAAAATGTAAGAACATAGGGGAATTGAATAAGTAGTGATCATTAAACAAAACTCAGCCGATACATACAGAACTTTATATCTTTCTAGTAGAGAATAAGCATTAATTTCATATGTCCACAGAATATTGACAAAGGACTGGCATGTACTTAGCCATTAAAGAAAGCTTAAAAACAACAAATAGTAGAGATTTTATAAGTATTTTCAGTGATTATACCCAATAGTATCAAAATAAATAATTTAAAAGTTAACGAAAGTCTTACCTCATTGGAATTTAAAAAAAAAAAACTCTTAATGGAAGGCAGAATGAAAATGAAATTGCAAACTATATATAAAACAATGAGTAAAAGAGCACTTCCTAACAAAGCCTGGGCTTGGAGAGAATTTCACAGCCTCATTATTATGAAAGAAAGACAAAAAATGTGAGAACTCAGTATTCATCCTAACAGTGAGAACAAAATAACCCAAAATAAATGAGGACTAGGGAGATAACTTAAAAACTCTGAATTAATGAAATGCAAAACCAACAAAAAAGTTAAAGGAAAAATAAAATCAAAAGCTAGTTCTTTGAAAAGATGCATAAAGTAGACAAACTCTCACAAACTAGATTAAAGAAAAAAGAGAACAGGTAAAAATATACAAGATAGGAAATGAGAATTGAGGTAAAAATAAAATTATATTAAGAAACCAAATTTGAAAATATTGAGGAAATGGATGATTTCCTAGCAAAATCTAAAATACCAAAATCTAATAAGAAAAAGGAGAAAACAAATGAACCAATTACCACAGATTACATTTTTATTTGTTTAATATTGCCCTGGAACCAAATAATTTCATAGCTGAGCTTTACCTTACCTTTAGAAAGGAAATAATTTCAAAACTACTTAAACTATTCCACATAATTCACTTTACAAAGCCAGCTTAACCTTAGCACCAAACCTGATAAAGATAGGCATCCCCCCCACCAAAAAAGAGACCAGGAGTTGGCAAACTTTTTCTGTAAGGAACCAAATAGTAAACATTTTAGGTTGGGGGCCATATGGTCTCTGCTGCAAGTACTCGACTCTACTGCTCGCAAAAGCAGTCCTAAACAGTAAGTAAATGGATGAGTGCAGCAGTGTTCCAATAAATCTTTATTTATGAACACTGAAATTGGAATTTGATATAATTTTTGAAAAAACTATTCTTAGGTCATTAGATGTACAAAAACAGTGGGCTGAATTTGGTTCTTGGGCTGCCATTTGCTGACCTCTGCTATAAATCAATATAGATGCAAAATGTGAAATTAAACATTACCAAATAGGATCCAGCAATGTGTCCAAAGAATAAAATAGGAAGAATAAATAAGGATTATCTGGAATGGCTCGATATCAGGAAGATTAGCATAAGTCTTGGCATGAACAATTTAAAGGAAAAATAAAAAGCCTCCTCATCAATCAATATAAGCTGAAAATGCTGCTTATAAAGTTCAGCAGCTGATCTTTAAAAAAACTCTGGTTAAAACTAGAATAGAAAGAAACTGCTTAAAATGGATGAAGATTAGTTTGTTTTTTTACACAAGCAGCATTCTGAATGGTAAACAAAACAAAACAAAACAAAATTGTGTCCATTAAAATTAGGAACCTGACAGGGATGCCTTCTACTATTACTATAACACACAATGTTTTGGTTCCAGAAAATGCAATGAATGGAAAGACAGAAAAATCAATATAAATTTTGAAAAGAAGATAAAAATTGTTTCTTCCTGTTGCTGATATAATAATATACCTATAAATTCCAAGAGAATCTAACGAGGACAAAACAGTCTATGAGAATTAATAGAGAGCTTGGCTTGTGGTCTGATAAAAAATAAATACACAGAAATCCATAGTGTTTCTCTGTCTTAACAGTAACCAAATCAAAATTGAATAAAATATCCCATCCATAACACTGAAAAAAACCCCCTACTACTGTGAAATATGAATAAATTAAATATGGGAACTGTACACAGTAAACTGTCAAGTCAAATGAGAAGACTTAAAAACAAGATATGAAAAAATGTTCTTGAACGGTAAAAACATTAACATTTTTCTCCCAGAAAGAGAATATATTATGATATATAGTGAAATATATAATGAATATATATTTAATACAATCCCAACTAATATTCCAGTTGATTTTTAATTATACAAAATTGTATAAAGGCAAACATATCTCTAAAAAACATATCCTGTGAACAAGAAATACTTGAAAACAAATAGTGAGGGAGACCAGACTTACCTCTATAAAGTAACCATACCCCAAACAGTAGGAATAGACATACAAATTATTGGAACAGAATGGAGAAACAAGAAAACAGATCCCAACTAATATATGAATTTAATAAATGAAAAAGGTGGTGTTTCAGTTTTATGTGAAAACCATGACTTCTTTAATAAATAGTGGGTTCATCTAGAAAATAAAGTTAGACTCCTCATCTCTCAACACATATCAAAACTAATTTCTGGTGGATTAAAATGTAATTAGAAGGTCGGGCATGGTGCCTCATGCCTTTAATCCCAGCACTTTGGGAGGCGGAGGTGGGAGGATGGCTTGAGGCCAGGAGTTCAAGACCAGCCTAGGCAACATAGTGAGACAGTCTTCTCTACAAAAAATTCAAATAAGTTTAAATAAGAATCAAATAAAAACATAACTGGAAAAATAACCCCTAATGGTGGTCAATTCCCAGTTCTGAGGCACCCTCTGGATGACTCCCCCCATTGGAGGGATAATCAGACAAAGAGAGCTATGCCAGGATAGCCTGGACCCTTCCCAGGACACTAGAAGAGAGGGCGATTAGTTTTTAAATTCTGTATCCAGAATTTCTGGGTTTTCGACTTGTAAGTGAAGCAGCAGCAGTAAAGCTGCGGCCAGCGACAGCCAGGAGCTACCTGCGCCCCCCTGCCTGCACTCCAGCGTGTCCTTTCACACCTAAGGTATAGTGTACACCTTAGCAATATCCTTCCGCATAGCCACCTGCTCCCTAGCAGACCTACTCCTGTGCAGAGTTCACCAGACACCGGAGCCTTCCTCTTCCTGACATTACTTCATTTTCATATAGTTTTTCTCACTGTAATTCTATGACCTTGAGGGCTGAGATGCTAATGCCAGAATGACCAAAGAAGTTTGTGAGAGAGCAGCTCCAGTTACAACTTTTATCTGGCCCTTGACTAGTTCACTCTTGTGATCAACAGAACAAACCTTCTCCACACTGCCTGACCCCTATTTTTCTCTCTTTCACCTTTTAGGGTCTACTTCATGGGCATAGTTTCTCCTGGATGTTTTATTTTCTTTATGTTTTTCTTTCCTCCCTTACAATAGATTTTCTCTCTAATCAATATTTTCCTTTCCATGAAGTTTGAGAAAATACTGTTCACCCTATAGGTCTGGAGAAATTTTTAGTCCAGAAAGGAAACCCAGAAGCTAGGAAAGAAAAGAGATATGTTTGACTATATCAAAATTTAAAACACTTCATTGGCAAAAGATACTTTCATAAATTTTAAGAAATAGAACTGCCAGGAGCATTGGCTCATGCCTACAATCCTAACACTTTGGGAGGCCGAGGTGAGAGGATTGTCTGAGCCCACAGGTTCAGCCTGAGACCACGGGTTCAGCCTGGGCAACTTGGCAAGATCTCATCTCTACAATAAATCAAAAAGTTAGTTGGGAGTGATGGTGCATGCCTGTAGTTCCAGTTACTTGGAAGGCTGAGGTGGAAGGATCACCTGAACTCAGCAGGTTGAGTCTGCTGTGGCCGTGAGCATGCCAGTGCACTCCAGTCTGGGAGACAAAGTAAGACTCTGACTCAAAAAAATATATATATTAGAAGATATTTTCATAGAACTGCAAGGCAAATGATAGATAAAAGTTAATGTCTATAGTTATACAGTTGTCCCATGCAGATAAAACCACAATTCAATAGAAAAATGGTCAAGATAATCTAAATTGTAAAACAAATATATATTATCAATAAATATGTGAGGCCAGGCACAGTGGCTCATGCCTGTAATCCAACACTTTGGGAGGCCAAAGTGGGAGAATTGCTTGAGCCCAGGTGTTTGAGGTTGCAGTGTGCTGTAATCATGCCACTGCACTCCAGCCTAGGTGACAGAGAGATCCCAACTCAAAAAATAATAACAATAAAATAAACATATGAAAATATGCCCAATCTTCCCAGAAATCACAGAAATGTAAAATAAAGCAAAAATGAGATATTGCTTTATACCCTTTAAACTAAAAAGAATTTGTAAGTGTGATAATGCCTACTGTTGACGGGGATGCATGATGTTCTCATATACTATGGTTGGTAGAATTATTACAGCTCTTTAAAACAGCAATTTGGCATCATCCATTAAAATTTAATAGGCCTATACCCTTGACCCAGAAGTCATACTTCCCTTTGCAGAAGCCCTGAACAATAGTATCTGTGTGTGCTGACACATGTGAAAGATGTTCATGTTACACAATATGTACTGGCAGATAAAAACAATAAACAAAGGAATACCCATCCATAAAGAAGTGGGTGAGTGAATAGGGTACATAGAATATTGATTATCAATAAAAAGAATGATTCGAGCTAGGCCAGCTGATTTTGAAATATTTCCACAAGATATTGCGAAGTGAAAAGAGCAAAATATAAAAAATATGATCTCATTTTGTGTAACAAACACAAAACCCTTAAATATAAAATAGATTGATAGATACATATGATTCTATGAGCAATAGGGAAAACTATGGAAAAATACACAAATAGTGTTAACATTGTTTATGAAGGAAGGGCAAGGAATGAAGGGTAAGTGGGGAAAAAAGAGGAAAAAAGGAATAGAATGAGGATAAATATTAGAAGATATTTTCAAGCTGGGCTCGGTGGCTCAGCCTATAATCCCACGCCTTGGGAGGCTGAGGTGAATGGATTGCCTGAGCCCGCGGGTTGGAGATCTGCCTGGGCAACTTGGTGAGACCTCATCTCTACAATAAATCAAAAACTAGCTAGGCATGGTAGCATGCGCCTGTTATTCCAGCTACTTGGAAGGCTGAGGCAGAAGGATCGCTAGAGCCCAGCAGGTTGAGGCTGCGGTGGCCAGAAGCGGCCACTGCACTCCAGTCTGGGCGACAGAGTGAGACTCCAACTAAAAAAAAAAAAAAAAAAAAAGATATTTTCAGACTTAACTTGAGCGAGAAGTCTGAAACAATTTGGAGCCATTCCAACCCAAACCAGGTAGAACAAGCCCAGTGTAAAAGACAACAAAGAGGCCCATATCTGTTCCTGTATCATCTCCTCATACTCTCTTAGAAGTTCTGTTACCAGGTGATTGCAAAGGTGGAACTGGAAACTGTCCGGAACTAACCAACAAGTTTAATGTTTAATAGTATGTGAGTATGAATAAATATGGTATAGGATTTCCACTTTCAGTTAATAAGGAGTAGCAGAGACCTGATTTACCCTCCTACTTTGAAACAACCAAAACAATAACAACAAACGCCAGATACAAATAAAAGAAAATTTTTAAAGACACTGGACATTAGGCAACAAAAGACAGTGATTCCCCAAGAGACAGGACACAAACACAGGGAACCCCATGGCCTTGAGAGAGCTTCCAGGCAATGACACAGGGAGGAAGAAACCCAGCAGAGTCTGGCAGACTCCTTCAATCAAAGAAGCTGGGAGTCCAGGGAGACTGAGGAGGCTACAATGCATACTGCAGGCTACAGGAAAAAAGACAGTTGCAGAGAGAGGTTTGCAGCTCTTCAGATGGGTCCTCGGGAGTATTCAACAGAGTATCAATCAGCACATGCATAAGAGAAAACTTCCTGAGTCTAGGAAAGAACCACCTGAAACAGTTAGAGAGAGAACAGTACCCAATGCCCACACAGGGTGAGGAATCGTGCCTATTCCCACCAGTCAGAACAGGAAAACCTCACAGTTCATGGGGCATTAGATAGAGTACTCAGAAGGGTCTTTCCTCAGCAGTAAGGAATAATTAACCTAAGACTAAACATAGCCCTCATCTCACTTAAAATTTAGAAGCAAGGCCCAAAAGGATTGAACTGTTTCCAAGTAATTTAATTGCACCCCAGAAAAAAAGTAATAGTTATAGGAATACAAAAATATCTGTATCCAACAAAGAAAATTCTCAATGTCTGGTACCCAATCAAAAATTACCAGGCATGCAAAGAAAACAGAAAAATACAACTCATAATGAGGGGGGAAATAAGTCAATTAAAACTGACCTAAATATCAGAATTAGAAGACAAGGATGTTTAGGCAGTTATTATAACTGCATTACATATAGTCAAAAAAGTTAAATATAAAGACATGGAAAATATTTTTTAAAAGATCTAAATTGAACTTCTAGAGATAAAATTTACAATGTCTTGATGAAGAATACAACTGGAGAGATTAACAGTTTAGACAGGACAAAAGAAATTATTAGTAAACTTGAAGATATAACAAGAGAAATTATCCAAACTTAAAAAAGAAAGAACAAGGAATACAAAAAAAAAAAAAAAAAAAAAAGAGTACCATGAGAGCTATGGGACATCTTTAAGTCACTTAATAAATATGTAATTAAAGTTCCAGAGAATAGAGAGGAGAGAATATGGAAAAATTATTTGCAAAAATATGACTTAAAATTTTCCAAATTTGACCAAAACTATATACTCACAGATCCTTGAAGTTCAATGAAAACCAGGCCCAAGAAGCAGGAAGAAAGCCAATGAGAACTGAGGTCTCCTACCACCAGCCATGTGAGTAAGCTTGGACATCGATCCCTTGGCCCCAGTCAAGCTTTCGATGACAGCAGTCCAGCAAGCATTTTGACTGCAACTTCATGACAACTTCTGGGACAGAACTACCAGGTAAGACCCTCCTATATTCCTGACACATGGAAACTAGGAGATAATACATTTTAGCTGTTTTACACACACACACACACACACACACACACACACACACACACACACACCCTTTATAGAATTCCCATTTCACAAAATAGGAATAGTATTTTGCCTATGCAAACTCTGGAAAAAAGGAAAATAAAAAAGCATGTGGGTGATAATATTTACTTTAAAAAATACAAAAGCAGTAAATACAGTTTTAAAATGTCAGTGTCAATTTTAATGGATCTCTGGAAACTAATCAAAAGTTTACAGCAGTTGGGCAAATGCTTAATCAAGGGGAAAAAACCCTTGGTAAGAGAGTTTTGCAGCATTTTAACTTACCCTAGCCCTATCTCCCACTCCCTGGCTCAACACAAGCCTGCATTCCCAGTATAGGTTCCTAGTGCCAAAGGGATCAGAATGGATGTTATTCTAAAAAAATTATGGTTATTTGCTTTGACCTGTCTGGTGGCTCCCTAAAGGACTAGCACAAAGATTTTGCCTGTATTTTGCCTAATTCTTCTAAACTTGAGGTTGTCACCCAGGAGTGTTTGTGAAAAATATTTAAAGTTAAATGCATTAGTCACTGCCACTTGGCACAAGGGATAACAGTTGGAACAAACAAGACAAACTGAAAATATTAGGAAAAAATGGCTGAAGAACACAACACTTTGAAGAATACTGACTAAGAAAAGCTTCCACATATTACTGGGAATCTAGAAAGCCATGGCTGCATGCATGCTCAGAAAAGACCTAAGGAGGACCTTGTAACAAGAACAACACAGCAAAGCTCTCTGCTTAGGCATAAAGGCCCAAGTTGGTGGCCAGGGATAAGAACTTAGAGGCATAAGAAGTAGAGGAAGAGAGAGGATTCCCTGCTATCCTGCCCTCTCTTTAAACAGATCATTCAGGTATTTATCTGCAAAATTAAAATGATTTACATCTTTTTTCACTATGTGTACAGCTAGTTTGCCTCTCACCTCCCACTGCCTGCCTTTTTGTTTTTCATTTAAAAAAAAAAATTTTAAAGATGTAGGGTACAATTCAGGATTAGGAAAACAACTGGTCATCATAGAGGTAAAGTTTGGGCCTCCCTCTGGTCCCCACTTTGCCTGGTTTGAAATCAAGTACCCTTATTGATATCATGCTCCCCTCCTCCATTCCCCCCACCACCCCAGCAGTATCCCGCTACTGCCAATCCTTTCTTATAGTATGATGGTAAATATTCAGGATCCGCTTATGAGTGAGAATATGTGATACTCTGTTATTTGTTTCTGTGATAGACCACTGAATATGATAGACTCTAAATCCATCCAAGTTGCTGCAAAGTCCATATGTTTCTCCTTCTTTATGACTGTGTAATATTCCATTGGGTATATGTACCACATTTTAAAAAATCCAATCCAGTTTCAATGGGTAGCACAGTTGGTTCCACTCTAGTATGGGCAGAGGATCCCCTCCAGTGGGGAGGTGTGGGATTGTCTCTTCCCCAGATATTGGCAAGGGGCACCCCAGCCAGGCTTATCCTGGAGTAGAGTCCTCCTATTGCAGCTCTGCCTGGGTTCATCCCCCTTAGTCGTGCCCCAGCTGTGTGGGTTTGATGTTCGCAGGATTGCTGGGGAGGAGGGGGTTGAGTCAGTCCCCTCAAGATCTCTTTGGAGGTCTTCCTCGTCCTTTTCGGGCCACACCATTTGTCCCACAGCTCAATCAGGTACGGGGTGGAGCACCTGAGACTCATTGCTCATCCTGTCCTCCAGAGTTTGTACTTTCAGGATATTCCCTCTGAATCACAATCAACCCCTGAGTAGTTAATCTGCTGGTCACAGAGATCAGGTGGGGTCTGTTACTCCATGGTGAACAAGCTGGAGCATGTTCCTGCCCAGTTTTCAAGATGGTGGCAGGATGCCTCTTTCGACTTCTCCAGTGGGGCTCTGCCTCTGGGATCCCTCGCTGTGCTCCCTCCGTAGCCCTTGCTGCTAGCATCCAGCCAGGCGCTACAGTGGTGAGGCAGAGACTGGAGCCAGCAGTCTCTCCCAGCAGCTTCTTCCTGGGAAGGGCTTTGTTGATTTTTTTTAAATTATAAAGATGTGGGGTACAATTCAGGATTAGGTATACAAATATTGATTATGCAGGTACCCTTGTTGATGAGGTATGACACTCAGCTTCTGTGCCCTGGGAAGCACTAGGGACCAAGCAGAGCATCTGAGGCACAAGCCACTTAACCAGGAAAGCCCTGGCCACTTGGTCCCGAGTCAGTGAGCCACTCACACACCCACTTACTCACTGACACGTACGTAAGATTTACGTACTTACACTTAGTCCAACTGGCTCTACCACCATCTTCCCAAGAATCCCTGTGTGACTTTTCATTTCTTTCTTGAGTTAACCAGGGACAAAGGACTTCCCCCTCAATTCTTTGCACCGTCCCTGCTCAGAATCTGTAGGCAATAAATCTTTGACCTTATTTCCTGTTGTGATGGTGTATTTAATCTGTACCTTCCATCTAAAGAACCAAGGCTACACTATACCAGGTCTTACCTGGGATGCCAGGAAGAACACAAATGTGGGCTTCCAGTGTCAGAGCAATGGTCAAGCTGGACACATGTCAGACAAGAGTCACAGGGCATCTGCCAGTATAAAGTTTCTTGTGAGGGACTCCTGAGTCATAGATTGGACAACTAGGCATTAGATCATTTGCCAGGCAAAAGAAGTATCTCATGAAAAGCACACTGTAAGCATCCACATCCAGCTCCTTTTCATTTTCTATTAGGGCAGGGTTGCTAGCCACTCTGGTACCGAAATCCCAGTTTAGCTGGAGGCTTTCAAGATAATTGGTGGGACAAGGATGGGATATTTGGTGTGGGCTAAACACTCCCACAATACCTATTAGCTGCAAATGACTTACTAACTGCCTCTCCCAAATGTGCCGGTCCCTCAGGGAAAGCATCACTTCTTTCTGGTGGTCAGTAGCTTTGTCTTGTGCAACAATGCTTTTCTGCTGTCAGGTGTTTCTCTGTCTTCCCACCCCCAAAGTGAGCTACAAAAAGAATTCCTCTGAGGTAAGAGGCAGTGTGAGATAAATATGCTTCCTGATAGTCTCCCATAAAGACCCCCTCCTGGGGGCAGGACCAAACATTACTAGTTAGCTAGTGCACAGCACACAGGCAAAGTCCCAGCGCTGAGCCATGAAAAGCTAACCGGGATGTGGTTCTCCACCTTCAGTCTTTGAACAAAACCTGGACACAGGCTATATAGGTCCTGAGGGCCAAAGGGAATTCCCCTAGATAGTGATAGCTGGGGAAGTCAGTATCTGGGCCCACTGGAGATAGTCAAGACTGGAGCTGTAATAGCAAAAAGGTCAGTAAAATAAGTCCTAATATGGGAAAGAGGTAACTTCACCAGGGAGATAGGGCACCCTGAATGGGCAAACGCTTCTGGGAAAAGCACCTGTTATGTCACTGCACACCTTGCTGCTGTCACAAGTCATCCTTTGATCCTGTGGGGCATCAAGCATCCCATCCCTCGTTTGTCATCACAAAGCAACTACTTAATAAGTGTGGTCTCCCAAGCATGTAGTACCAGCCACCACCACCCCAAATCACCTGCTGCAGAGGTGGAAACCCTTTTTCATGCCTATAAGACACCTACTCAGGCTGAGTGTGGTGGCTAAGCCTATAATCCCAGCACTTTGGGAGGTCGAGGTGAGGGGATCGCCTGAGCCCACAGGTTCAAGAACAGCCTGGGCAACTTGGCAAGACCTCATCTCTACAATAAATCAAAAAATTAGCTGGGCGTGGTAGTGTGCACCTGTAGTTCTGGCTACTTGGAAGGCTGAGGTGGAAGGATTGCCGGAGCCCAGAGGTCAACACTAAGGTGGCCGTGAGAGTGCCACTGCACTCCAGCCTGGGTGACAGGGTGAAACTCCAACTCAAAAAAAAACAAACAAACATAGACACCTGCTGAGATAGCACGGGCTCTTCTCAGTGCAGCAGCATACCAACATGCCAAATCACTAGTGCTCCATGCTGGAGTATTAGGGACCTCACCCAAACACCCATGAATGTCATGCTTTCAGAGGTGGACCCACACCCTTCAGAGGTCGACTGAGACACCCTGAAATGGGGCAGTAGTATATGAGTCTGGAAGAAGTTCACCTCCTCCCAAGGTGTTCCCAGTCACCATCCATCAAACCAAAACAGCCCAAGATAATCAGCAGGACCAAGAAATGAAGATACATAACTATACTGTGATTGAAATGAGGAATTTCTTAAAAAATACACTCAGCAAGGTGAAAAGGGGGTAGAATTGTTGTCGCATGTTTGGGGTGTAGGGTCTGGGCTACTGTTTACAGCAGCTGACATGCATCAGTTGGCTGAATTGGCCACATACCCAAAGATGATAATCTCTTTAAAAATCTCAGGGTGCTGAGGGCCTAATTTCTTCAGGATACTATATAGAGTCCCCAAGTTATCACCTTCATAGGGCTGTTCCAAGTACACCAAGCAAGAAAGATAAAGGACCCTGATGCCATAACAGAAGAAATAGATTCAGGGCAACCCCCTCAGGTCCCCTCCCACTGTGGGAGCTTTTTTGTTCTCTCAATAAATCCTGCTTTTAAAAAAAACAAGAAAGAAAAGAACTAGATTCAGAAGGGGAAACCCCTCAGGCCCTCAAGATCCCAAAACAGGCAAGGTAGAGGAAGTGCCTCCGTTGTTAACATGGAAATCCATGGCCTGGCACCATGCCCATTTCTCATTTGCTGTCATTACAGTGGAAAACCTTCTTTAAATAGTGGCTCCTGCTACAAAAGATAGGCATAGTTCAATTGGTCTATTATTTTGCAAAGCATCATACCCACACAGACCCTCTAACGATTTCAAACCCAGAGGAAGCTCCTCATTGACGTGAATCAAGGGAGTTCTTCTTAAAATTTTATTCCTCAAATTCCAAGGCTATGCTTTTATGGTTTGCTGAAATGTCAGACAACTATAGCCAGCACTGGCCATGTTGGTGCTGTTGCATAGCACCAGAGGGAGAGTTTTCTAGAGGCTCAAATTTTAGTGACTAGACCAGGAAAGCCTCCTCACCCCCATTAGTACCTCAGATGAATGAATGGAAATATGGGGGTTTCTGGGTTCACCTCAAAATGGCTCCCAGGTGTGCTGCCACCCTCTGATGAGAGATTCAATGACTACTTATATTGGCAACTAAGAAGGATGATAATACCCAATGATTTAACCACAAGGCAGTCCCCTGATAAATTAGAGGCCCTATTGCAAGCAATGAAGGTCCTTCAAATATCTGATCCTCCACAAGAACCAATCTTATCAGTTCAGATCCCCTAAAGGTAGGGCAGAGGCCCTATACCCCAACTTCCCCTAATGGAAGCCACCTCAACCTCTTCCTTAGGGACCTAGCCATCCCCCAAAACTTGTCCCTCCCTCTGGAGGACAATTGTCCATAACTAAACTATACATTGAAATGCCCATAATCACACACATTTCTTGGTCCTGATTGACACTGGTGCCCAGGTAACCATTCCACCAGAAAACCCTTCAAGACATAGACAAGGGATACCCTAAATAACAAAGGATATCAAGTAAAGTAATAGAAGGCATCCAACTCCCCTTAGATGTTACAATGAGATAATTTTCCCAAAAAAAATATTTTGGTGGCCTTGGTTGGTTCTTCCTCACCCCATCTGGATACATTTTCGGGGCCTAGAACAAATATCTTGAGGACTGGAACAAACCCAAATTCTTGACCTTTCTGATTGGAACCACAATGATGGGAACCAGTAACATGATGGGAACCAGTATCACTGTCCCAATCCCCCAACTCTAGATTAAAACTGCCAGTACGCCCCAGTATCAGCTAAGACAGGATGGAAGGCTTACATGCTGTCATTCAGGACCTACTTCAGGAAAGAGTCATAAGCACACCATTTCTCCCTTTTAACTCTCCCATCTGTCTAATATTAAAACCTGTCATTAATAAGTGGAGCTTAACAATCAATTACCACAATTTAAATGCACAGTTTCCCCCCCACTAAAACCCCGTTCCCAGCATAGTTCAACTAATAGAAGAAATAAACCATGCCCCAAGGGAATGTTTTTTGCAGTAGTTGACTTGGTCAACATGTTTTATTCAGTCTCAGTTGCAGAGGAATCCCAACTACAGTTTTCCTTTGCCTTTGAGGGACTCAACATATGTGCTTGACTGTCCATGGGTCACCTCAGTAACCTGTCTTTGTTCCAACCTGTGCCATTAAGACCTATACATCCAGCTGTGTGTGGTGGCTCACACCTATAATCCCAGCACTTTGGGTGGAGGCGAGAGTGTTGCCTGAGTACAGGGGTTCAAGACTAGCTTGGGCAACTTGGTGAAACCTCGTCTCTAAAATAAATTAAAAAAATTAGCCGGGTGTGGTGGCACATGCCTGTGGTCCCAGCTACTTGGAAGGCTGAGGCAGAAGGATCACCTGAGACCAGTATGTTGAGGCTATGGTGGACGTAAAAGTGCTGCTGCACTCCAGCCTGGGTGACAGAGTGAGACTCTGACTTAAAAAAAATAAAAAGAACTATACATCCTTCAGGTGTCCCCTGTACAATGTGGCATTATATTAATAATATCCTCTTAGGGAACCATTGGAGGAGATGATGAGGGATGCCTTAACCAGACTAGTAACTTATTTACAAACAAGGGGATGGGCCATTGGCCCCCGTAAAAAGGCCAGTCACAGCTGTAAAATTTTGGGGTATCAATTGGTCTTCAAAGGTCAGAGAGATTCCCCTTGCAATTAAATACCAATTTTTTGTCTTTTCTCCTAAACAACACAAATTTTTGTTTTTTGTTTTTGAGTTGGAGTCTTACTCTGTCACCCAGACTGGAGTACAGTGGCCGCTCCTGATCACCGCAGCCTCGATCTGCTGGGCTCTGGTGATCCTTCCGCCTCAGCCTTCCAAGTAGCCGGAATTACAGGCATGCGCTACCATGCCCGGCTGATTTTTTGATTTATTGTAGAGAAGAGGTCTTGCCTGCCCAGGCGGGTCTCGAACCTGTGGGCTCAGGCAATCCACTCACCTCAGCCTCCTAAAGGCGCGGTATTACAGTCTGAGCCACCGAGCCCGGCTTTGGTTTTTTTTTTAACAACACAGATTTATTGAGCTCTTATGATGTGCAAGGCCTTACTTCACATCAGCAGAACTCACATGTAGATTTACAACAGCCATTGTTTAACGCAGTGACTTTAAATACTAGTTCTTAACAATCACTACCCTGGTTGCTCTTCAACAGTGCCAACACATTTGGGCCTGTGCACATTCCTGAGATAGCACATTCCCCACATGCCTCCCATCCTCCAGCCCATTTATGCTGTCATTCACAAATTCTCTACATTCTACTGGAGGAAAACTCAATGACAGATGGCACAAAGAGCCATCCATCAGGTCCTGCCTTTAATTCCCCTGGATTTCCTCTGAGTGGAGGCATTGGCCACTTTAGACCATGTTCTGGAGTCCCTGGATCTACATTGTCCTTCCTTGTTGTTCATGAGCTTTTGAACCCAGAGACTTCCCTCTGTAGCTGACCAGTGTACACTTCTAGAGTGCCAGCTTTTGCTGCATACCAGACACTCTACCAGACCAAGGCCCTCATGGGCATGACGCCTGTACACCCAGATTCCCATCATAGTATAGGTCCATGAAGCCTCCTAACAGTGGCCCTGCATGGCCATAACTACCTTTTGGCTAAGATGGATGCGGTACCTTCAGGAAAGGGCCAAACTTGACTCAGCAGGCGGATATGGTTTATAGGAGGATGTGGTTCCTCAGCCACCCTCCTCCCCACCCCCACCCCATCCACAACCCTAGAGGAACTGGTAATGGTGTGCCCACTGCCAGAACCACTAACCACATGGGGCAGCCCCTGGGAAGAGCTGACAGAACACAAAAGGATGTCTATGTATTTCATGGACTGTAGGAAATACCACCAAAGGTAGAGGAGCCTGTTGAAGAGCAGCTATCTATCATTCTGCCAGTGGGGTTAGATTCATTTAAAAAATGGCAAAGCTGGATCTTCCCAGATTGCAGAATTGGTTGTACTCCTCTTGGCAGTATAGAACACTGGGGTCATAGCTGACCCCTTCTGTATTTTTACTGACCCTTGGGACAGTTGCAAATGGTTAACTGTTTGATTAAGCCAATGGCAAAGAAATACATTCCTTATTCAGGACCATCCCCTGTGAACTTCCCCATCTGGAAGAATACAGCTGAGGTACCAGTCCACATTAAGGTCACACATGTCTTGGCCCATACTGGTGCCAGCAGGCCTGAAGCAATGTTCAACTGCAAGTTGACTCTCTTGCATGTATCCAAGTCACCACCTACTCATCTAACCACTTCTATTGCTCCCCAGAGTTCCCCAGTCACATACATAATCCCTACAATTTTCCCTTGTAGTTCAGTCCTGGATCCCTCTATCCCAGCCTTTCTCAGTCACCAATTTCATATGAACTTCTCCATGGCCGAGTGGGCCCACACATCAGCAGGCAACAAAGGCACTGTGGCCACATGCTGTAGACCCATGCTGTAGCATTCCTCTCGCAACAGCTCCAGTGAGGTGAGTTGTTCCCCAAGTGCAAGTTATACTTCCAGGCCAAACATTGGAAGTTGCTTTATGCCTCATTTTCCTGAGAGTACATTTGCCAGATGGCAGACTGATTTTACTGGCCCACTTCCCTCCTCAGTGGGCACTTCCTGTTTCACTATTATTGCTGTAGACACAGATACCAGTCTTCTGGTGTGCCTGACCAGGAACAGGTAATCAATTTGTTTATCAAATGTATCCTACCCTGTTTGAACCTCTTGAAGTGGTAGACTCGGACCAGGGATCCCACCTTACAGTCCACACTACCCAACAGTGGGCCCCTGAACAAGGCATACAATGGAACTTTCATTTGCCCTACCACCCACAGGCTTCTAGCCTTACCAAACATCATAGTAGATGGCTAAAATCCTTGCTATTTAAACCACAAGACAAATAGATAGATGTCCCTTTTATCTCTTATGTTAACCATACTAAATTCTAAGCCATATGGTTAACATTCCCCTCACTATAATTGGGTATGCCTGGCCACATATCTAGTATTGATAATTTCAGGGGAATTGGATATCTTCTCATTGATAAATAACATCTATATATTATCCAACACATCCTCCCCCTGTAGGTTTAAAATATCTTTTGTTTTCTCTTCTAATATTCATTGGGAAAAAGAATAATATCTTCAACACAGGTGCTAGGACAACTGGATAACCCAGTTTTCACCCAAAGGAATGACGTTGGATTCCTTCCTCACAACATACACAAATATTAACTCAAAATTGACCTAAGGCCTAAATGTAACTGATAAAACTATAAAAACCCCGGAAAGAATACACACAGGTAAATCTTCATGGCCTTGTGTTTGGCAATGAATTCTAGTTATGATGTCAAAGTCCAAGCAATAAAAGAAAAATAGATAAATTGGACTTTATCGAAATTTAAAACTTTTGTGCATCAAATAACATTACGAAGAAGGTGAAAAGGCAAACTACAGAATGGGAGAAAATATTTTCAAATTATATACCTGGTAAGGGTCTGGTGTCCAGAATATATAAATGATTCTTACAATTCAACAACAAAAAGGACAAATAAGCCAACTTAGAAGTGGGCAACAGACTTGAATATACATTTCTCCAAAGAAGATATATAAGTGATCAATAAGCACATGAAAAGACGTTCAACAACATTAGTCTTGGGGAAATGAAAATCATAATCACAATGAGATACCACTTCATACCCAGGATGTCTACAATTTTTTTTAAAGGAAAATAACACGTGTTAGTGAGGATGCAAAAATTGGTGGAAATATAAAATGGTTTGACTGCATGGAAAACAGTTTTGTGGTTCCTCAAAAAATTAAAGCCGGGCTCGGTGGCTCAGTCTGTAATCCCGCACCTTTGGGAGGCTGAGGTGAGTGGATTGCCTGAGCCCGTGGGTTCGAGACCCGCCTGGGCTCTACAATAAATCAAAAAATCAGCCGGGCATGGTAGCGCATGCCTGTAATTCCGGCTACTTGGAAGGCTGAGGCGGAAGGATCGCCAGAGCCCAGCAGGTCGAGGCTGCAGTGGCTGGGAGCGGCCACTGCACTTCAGTCTGGGCGACAGAGTGAGACTCCAACTCAAAAAAAAAAAAAAAAATTAAACACAGAATTACCTTATAACTAACTAAGCAGTTTCACTCCTTGGTATGTACCCCAAAAAACTGAAAACAGGTGTTCAAATACTTGTACATGAATGTTTATAGCAGCACTATTCACAATCACTAAAGAGTGGAAACAACTCAAATGCCCATCAACTGATTAATAGAAACCCAACTCAACTAGCACAGAATAGCTCCAGGGCTAAGTTTCATGGGAAATTTCCTTTCTACCTTATATTTTTCTGCATATTGAAATTTTAGCAAGAGATATATACTATATTTATAGTCAGAAAAAAGATTAAGCATAAAAAGAACAGAAAGTTGGGAGGGAACAATGAGGACAGAGAGACCAGGGAATTATGGCAAATCCCAATCAGACCAGAGGAGAGAGAGGGGAGAGATCCCTGAGGAGGTACAGGGGAGTGGCATCTTGACAGAGGCAACCTAGCTCATATGGGCCGTGCCCCAGCACACTGGCTACCTCCCCCTCCCCCTTCTAAGTGATTCCCTTCTATGTGGATGGACACATGACACCAGGACTGACAATGTAATACCAGGTGAAGACCTTTGAGATGAATGGTACCAGCGCTCTGCTCACCAGATTGACAATCATTAAAGGAAGTAGTGGGATCTACTCTTTTGAGGACTTCAGGCATAATACAAAGAGGTATGCTAGGCTGACAGTAGGGACAGAACATGTCAAATACTCAGTACCATAGTGATGATACAAGGCAACAAGAGCCTCAAATATATACACGTGTATTTGAGTCCTACAAGCCACAGGCACCCACCAAATCCACACGCAGAAAAAATGAACACTGAAACGCATGCTAAGCCAGAGCCAGAATGGCCTTCCAAATCCTAAAGGACTCCCAGCATCTCTGCATCACCTGCGTCTGCAGTTCTAGTGCTAATTCTGAATCCTAGAAATACAGCTCTATGTGAATTCCCAGGAGATCTGGCTGCACAGTTGCATTCTTACAGCACGGCAGGGCAGATCCAGGTTTTGTGGGACCTGAAGCTTACATTCTTTGGAAGACCTGCTATAAGAAAAAGCATCCAAAATTACAGATGTAAAATTGAGTATCTAAGATGAGAAATCATAACAAATTACAAGTTTCTTAAGTTGCTAAGTACCTTAAAGATAACATAATGTTTATATTAATTAACTGACACACCTCTACAATAGTATCCTACATTTTTAGCTGCATAACCTTGAAGTATGATATATGTATATGATTTTACAACTACCTTGAAGTATGATGTATGTATATGATTTTACAACTTCATTTTCTATAGAAACTTGTTTATTATTGACACTTGGTATGCATAAAACAAATGGTTTCTCATGCCCATTTATACACTGTTCATAATAGTTCTACTAGCTTGTGACCTACCATCACAGAGCTTTAAATAAACTTTATCTCACAAAATTTCCACCAAAAAAAGGATGATATGTTTATAATTGCATCATAACATTGTCAAGCATATTCCTGACAAGAGAGAACTTCAATTGTAATCAGACATCAATGAGAATAGAATCTTCTACGTACAGTTGTATATGTCCGATAACAGGAAGAATTTCCTATAGACTAGCTTCTGATTCTGTACTTTTCAAACTTTGTCTTTCCTTTCCACATACTGCTGGTGCCAACACTGGAGAACATGATCTTATCACGATAGCTGCACTTCTGTCCCTGCATGACACAAGGTGAACACAAGGTGAACGAACACAGCAACAGCAGAATGGCTTACAAGAATTTATGTACTCCCAAAGGTGACTGTGAATTACACATGAGTGCGGACTAAAACTATGGTTTTTTTTTTTTTTGAGTCTGAGTCTCACTCGGTTGCCCAGGCTGGAGTGCAGTGGCACACTCACGGCCACTGCAGCCTCAACCTGTTGGACTCAGGCGATGCTTCCGCCTCGGCCTTCCAAGTAGCTGGAACCACAGGCATGCGCCACCAGGCCTGGCTAATTTTTTAAAAATTTATTTTAGAGACAAGGTCTCACTATGTTGCTCAGGCTGGTCTTGAACCCCTGAGCTCAGGCAATCTTCTTGCCTCCACCTCCCAAAGTGCTGGAATTATAGGTGTGAGCCACCGTGCCTGGCCCATGGAATTTATTTATTAAAAAATGTGTATTTATTCTTACAAGTTTAAACTTTATTCACCTTCAAAGTACTCTCCATCCTTGCCCAAGTTTCCCCAGGGCAGGCTGAGCTCAGACTTGCGAGGCAGCCCTGCCCCTTCATCCCCCAGTGCCGGAGCAGCAGTGACCTCGAATCCAGACTCAGACACATCAGGGTGGTAGAAAACACAGGGTAGGCTGTCATAATGGAATAAAAACATTGCTAAAAATGAAAAAAAAAAAAAACCAACAAAGTATTCTCCATTTGATGCAATACATCTATCAAGACACTTTTCCCACTGCTCAAAAGTTTTTGAACTTGTCAATTTTGATGCCTTTTAGTCTTTCTGTCATTTTTTTGTTTCACCTCTTCAACATCAGCAAGATGTTTCCCTTTGAGAACTTTCTTCATCTGAAGAAACAAAAAAAATGTTCGGGCAAACCCAGGTGAATAAGGGAGAGTGGGGCATGGAGGTCACGCCATTTTGGGTCAAAAACTGCTGAATGCTCAGCATGGTGTGGTCAGGTGCGTTGTCATAGTGGAAGAACCAGTCACCTGTTTGCCACAATTCGGGTCGATTCTTCTGCAAATCTTGATGTAACTTTCTCAAAACTTCCAGATAAAAACTTTGGTTGACTGTTAGATCCAGAGGAACAAATTCTGAGTACAAAGGGCCTGCCCTCCAAAAGATAATTCTGGTTTTTTGAGGGGAGAGGGTCTTCCTTGTAAACCTATGCCATTCAGCTCAAATTAAACCTATCCCAACTCAGTTTTCCCTTAGTTACATCCAAAAGAGGCTGCCATACCATACCATGCAACAGGAGAGTGACACAGGGAGTCGGGGGAAAAAGAGGCAGAGGTCCTCTCCAACTGCAGTAAGATAACTTGCTTCCAAAAATCTCACACAAAAACACATGGTCCTATGAACACATTGCTCAGGCCCCTGCCAAGATCCCTGACACTTAGGCTTCAGGAAATCCACACTGGCTCTATCCTTAAAATAAAACCCCTTACTTGTAGGTAAGCTGTGTGAGTTCTCTCTTCACTGCCATCAGTAGAAACAGAAATGCCACTGGGTCTGAAAAATAAACTGAAGGCAAGAGATAATGATAGGCTCCCAAAATGATGGGAATCAATAAATAAAGTGACTGGTCGATCCAGAAGGAGGTGTGAGCAAAAGAAGAGAAGAGAAGAGAGAGCTGTAGTTAAAATGTGGCAGACAGGACCTGATGAGGTGGAGGCTTGTGTGCAGGTGGGCGGAGACCAATGATGAGGGTGTGACAAACAGTTGAGGGCGGGGCTCAAGACTGAAGTAGACTAAATGATAGATGAGTACATTCTGAACACCAAGGCCATGGACACACAGAATGTGAGTAAGGTCCTTACAGGAGGGACCTGCCCAACAGATAATGAGCAGTGTCTAAAGGTGAGTGGGGCACTGGAAATTAGATGAATGGGGCCTTGAAACAAGAAAGCAGGGCCACCTGGGCCAGGCCCCCTTTCCTCCAAAACCAGAGGAGGGAATAGGAATGGGAAGGTGCCCCACTGAGCATCTCCATGTTCTTCCTTCCCCCCAATCAGTTAGAGAAGGCAGCCATACAGATTCAGTCATGGTGGCGTGGCAACGTGGTACGCCGGACATTACTGCACACAGCACTCAGGGCTTGGGTCATCCAGTGCTGGTGGAGGTCGATGCAGGCCAAGATGTTGGAGCAAAGACGGCGCCTGGCACTAAGACTCTACACCTGCCAGGAGTGGGCAGTGGTGAAGGTGCAGGCACAGGTTCGAATGTGGCAGGCCCGCAGACGGTTCCTCCAGACACGCCAAGCGGCCTGCATCATCCAGTCTCACTGGCGCTGGCATGCCAGCCAAACCCGAGGCCTGATCCGGGGTCGCTATGAGGTCAGAGCCAGCAGGCTGGAGCTCGACATCGAAATCGTCGTGACCTAGGGCGCTGGCAGAGCCAAGGAGACTGGATCTCTCTCCCAATAAAGACCCTTACTAACTACACACTTGCCCTTTGGAGATTAGACCCATGGGAGAGGGCTCAGCTCCTAACTTTCTTGCCTTCCATTCAGAAAGATTCCCCAGTGCGGCCTAAAGGTTCTGTCCCCACAGCACCCATCCTAGGCATACCTAGCCAATCTTTCATCCAAGAGAGATCCCTTGGCCCAGGTCAGGCTCTGACACCTCAGTCAGCCTGATTTTCGCCCCTTCCACAGTAGGGGTAGGCGTTGGGCTTTATTTTTCTGTAGCCGCTGCCTAAGCATTGTCATTCAGATTAAGGCATGGGAGACTGGCTGCAGCCAGGGCCAACTGAGAAGGCCAGCATTCCACAGACTTGTGCTTGGAAGGGCCCCAGGGCCAGCACAGGGCTTGGCAGGGAGTCAGGAGGACTGAATACCCCAGCTGAGCAACAGCAGGACAGGCGCTTTGCTTCTTGGAGGCAGGGAGCAGCCAGCCACAGCCAGCCCCTGGGGAAGGCCAGAGCAGGAGCTGAGGGGCAGCAGCTGTGTCTGTCGCCTCCCTCCCCTGGGGCTGAACAGGCTCCCCTCCCCTCTGCTGGCAGCTTCCTGGGAGAACCTGGCACCGGTGGGGGAGGGGAGAGAGAGCCCAGGGGAGGCTGGGGGCAGGTAAACAAGCAGAGGAGATCTAGAGGTAGACAGGGGGATGAGTTGTCCCTCTACCATTAGAGGTCATTGGTTTGGATTACAACCCCTAAATCCTACCACATCTCAGAAGCAGCTGTGCTGCTCCCTCCCCCCTCCCAATGTCCCCTCTTCATCTCCTAGACTGCCACACCCTCTGCTGGGCCTGCCTCAGGTGGGTGTTGCTGGGACTCTGCTTTGCTGAGTCTCCCTGTGTCTCTCAGCATCTGTGGCTCAGCCATCCCTCACAGGGTCTCTCACAATCTCTGTTTTATCACCCATGCCCAAGGTCCCTCACTCTCATCCTATGCCCCTTATGAAGTTTGTCTGAACCTCCATCCCAGAAGTCTGAGGTCTATAACCCTTCCCAGAGTCTTTCTGGGGTGAGCCCTGCACAAAGACTGGGAAGACCAGTGAGAGGGCATGCAGGGTTTTCATGTCTTGCAACTGAGTGAGGCTTTCCCCAACCCCAATCCCAATGAGAGAGAGAGAAAGAGTGAGTGTGTGTGTGAATATGCACAAGCATGTACACACGCATGAGCATGTGCGTTTGTGTGCATGTGCACATGTGCACATGCAAATGTGTATTTGGGAGGCAGATCTCCAGAACAGCTGTAGCAGATGTGAGCGTTCCAAGTTTAGTCTGGCATCCATCACCTCTAGTAGCTGCAGGTGGCAGTGATGCAGCGAGGTACGTGGACTTTCTGACTGAATCCCACTCTTCCAAGGGACCCTCTTCAGAAGATCCGGATACAGCTCTCTCTTCCCCCAACTCACAGCAGTGAGTGGCATGAGACTAGTTAGGTCTGCAGCTGAAAAGACAGGAATTCTGCATGAATAACCCTGTAGGTGCTAGCCCAGCAATGAGAGGCATTCAAAACCTGAGCTGGTAATGGTTTGATTCCTCAGTTTTCAACCTTCATAGGATATTGGAATCCTCAAGGATACTAAAAAGTACTCTACCTAGACCCACCCAGAGATTCTGCTTTAATTGAGCTGGCATGAGGCCTGGGCATCAGAATTCCAATGTGTGGCCACTGTTTGAGAACTGCTGAGTTAAGCTCTTCTCAGCTGGATTGTGTAGTCCCACTTGGGGATGGTCCTACAGAATTCCCTGCTGAACACAGCAGACTCAAGGCCATCAAGGCTTCCTTTTCTTTGATGAGCTAGGAATGCAAAGTGAAAAAGGGATCCAGAAGGAATATCACTTTGAGCCAAAAACCTTTGGAAGCAGGCGGATACAACCCCTCCTGGTAGCTGGGAACTGAATGGGAGAGGCTTTAGGGGGGTGGAACCTCTTGTTTCAGGAAAATGGCACCACACAGATGTAAGCAATGGAAGCTCAGGGGCAAGTCCAATAAGGTCAAGCTTCATCCAAGGCCTTTACCACCACTTTGAGTGTCCCAGGTCAGGGGCTTAAGAAGACAGGAGTGGTCTAGACCCGTGGACAGTAGGCATTGGAGAATCCCAAGGCAGAAGAAGTGAGTGAGGCATAGGATGGGAGTCAGGAGAGTGGTTCCTCTTTAACAGGGAGGTATGTGACCCATGTTGACCAAGATCATTGGAGCCACCCCTCCCTCCTCAGCTGAGATGAGGCTGCAGGTGGGATTCTCAGAGGCAGAATTCACAGGCCTGCCCTACTGCTCTCCACCGTCATTGAGAATTGAGCTGCACAGGAAATTCTTCCTGAGAACATATACACCAAAAGACTAGAAGTTGGGAAGACGTACTTGTGGCTTTAGGGTAGAGTAGGCCTGTGAGTCCTCTGGGGGGACTGAGTATTATATCCTCTCACTCTTGTTCTTCTTTCAGGTGACATGGTGTCCCCAAGAGATATATGCCCAGGCCCTCCCATCAATAAAGAATGTACTGATCCTCAGACTGGCCCAGACTACTGGGCTCCTAAGAAGGTTGTTCAGTAAGGGAGAGTCCATCACTTGCAGTTTCCTTCCACCCCTGATGGCATCTAGTCTTCTTGACTCCTGGGTGCCCACCCCCTGATCTCAAGCCCCCCACCTGGTACATCAGCAACCTCAGCTCTTACCACATAGTCCCAGGATCTCCATCCTGCCTTGTCTTCTTCCTCTTTCTGTCCCATATGACACATTCAAAATGAGATGGCTATTACCACTGCCACTCAATGTCAGGCAGCTAGAGTGAGCTGGCCAGAAACCCACTGACCACACATGCACCAATATAGTATACTTATGTTACTGGCAGGTACCGATCATAACCCCCACCCTACTCCATCCACACCCTGCCAGGGTGAATATGCTTGGTGTAAAGAAGTCTTTGATCAACTTTGTTTCTAAAAATTGAGTTTGTTCAAGTCTATTACAAGCTAGTAGTTAGGAAACAAGCACATATTATATAGAAGAGCATGTGTGAGTTGAAAGGAAAAAACATTTTCTGGGCAAAGCTAGGCTTTCACATCAAGAGTCAACAAAGATCTTAGCATAGAGTTTGACCTTAAAGAGGGTGACACCAATTTTGAGAGTGAAAAGGGCATTACTAACAAAGATATTGGGCAAACCATGAGGTATCGCCAGTCTATTGGTAAGCCTAAGTGTGCAGAGCATTGCAAGAAGTAGAGGGTGGGGGAAAGAGCTGATAGAGAAAGCTTCTGCTGCATCAGAAAAGACAAAAACCCACCCATGGTCGTATTGTTGCAACCTGCTGCTGGTTCTTGCCCTTTAGATTCTTCCCTCAGAATATCCTGAGAGTCATAGGAAGATTTGACAACACAACCTGGGGAGACTGTATGGTTCAAAGGAAAAAAGTAGCAAACTGAAGGAGGTGCCTAAGTAGTGGATCTGGGGGTTGCCCCCACTGAGCCCTGTACACTCCTCTTTGGCAAGTAGCCAAGGTCCCTGTGGCCCTGACATGGGGAAGGCAAGAAGTATCAAAAGGCCTCAAGGGAACCTGGACAGAGACAAGAAGCCACAGACTATGGGGACCTCACCACCTGAGACCAAGGCAGGGATCATGGACATCGCAGAAGGTGGGTTTAGGTGTAGGGGTGGATATGAGAAGATTCATCTTTTGAGGTGGGTTGAGGACAACATGGCCCATGAGAGCAGAAGAATCAGTGCAAAAACCATCCCAGAAGGGGAAGGTAGGGAGTACCAGTGAAACATGATCAGCCATGAATTGATTATTGTTGGAGATGGAGGATGACCACCTGCCCTACCTTTGGATATGTTTGAAAGTTTCCACAATAAAAATACTAAAAAGTAATTTTAGTATAAGTGCTAGAAGAATAAAAGTTACTTCAATAACTTCCATAACAGAAGTTGCATTGGGCAATTAGAGACAGAAACCTGAAAAAAAATAGCTTAAATTAAGCAGGTTTATCTTCCTCTCCCATAAATAAATCCCAGCAATGGGAAGTCCAGAGTATGGCGGCTGCGTGATGCCAACAGGGTCCCATCTCCTTCCCTCTGTCCCCACTGCAGTGTGGAATGGGACCCTAGTCGTCATGCTCCCAAAATGATTCCCACATTTCCAGCCATCATGTCTACATTTCGGGCAAGAAGAGGAAGGCCAGAAGGAGAAACCCCTCATGCCAGTTGAATTCATTTCCTTAAAAGGTCTTTTCTAGAAAGTTCTCTTACCCAGCCATCTCCATTTATAATTTATTGGCTGAAACTGTTACCTGGCCCCCCAACTACAAAGATACATAGTGCCACCATGACTAAACTCAAGTGTATCCAAATAGAATAGGTTCTGCTGCGATACAAACTGCTAAATCTCAGCAGCATAACTGAAGTGTATTTCTCACTCACATAAAATCTGCTGGAGTCTAAGTAGCACCCCACAACAGCATCCCTCTGTGTGTTTGCTCAGCATTCCAGGCTACTCCACTCTGATTCCAGGCTGCTCCGCCTTCATGTGAATATGGACTCCTGTGATTGCACTCTTCCTGGCAGGAATAGAGAGAAGAGCACCAACAGTTACAGTCTTTCACTTGAAGTGTCACATTTCACTTCTGCCCTCATTTTGCTGGCTCATCTCGCTGTGTAGCTATGCCTCACTTCAAGGGGAAGGGAAGTACAATCTTCCTACATACCTGGAAGGAGAAGAAGACAAGAGCTGGTGAACAGACATCTGTCCTCTACATCAGGGTTCCATTGATAAGGTAGAAGTGAGGCCGGGCTCGGTGGCTCAGCCTGTAATCCCACACCTTTGGGAGGCTGAGGTGAGTGGATTGCCTGAGCCCGTGGGTTCAAGACCCACCTGGGCAGGGGAGACCTCATCTCTACAATAAAATCAAAAAATTAGCCGGGCATGGTAGCA
Source organism: Carlito syrichta (assembly GCF_000164805.1). NCBI lineage: Eukaryota > Metazoa > Chordata > Mammalia > Primates > Tarsiidae > Carlito > Carlito syrichta. Next base: position 48,630 of record NW_007247225.1, on the reverse strand, counting down.
CACGCCTGTAATTCTGGCTACTCAGAAGGCTGAGACAGAAGGATTGCCGGAGCCCAGCAGGTCGAGGCTGCGGTGGCCGGGAGCGGCCACTGCACTCGAGTCTGGGCGACAGAGTGAGACTCCAACTTAAAAAAAAAGAAAAAAGAAAAAAAAGAAGTGAGGAGTGAATATTGGTGAGGCAACCAGCAGCCTCTGCCACAACTCCTAAAACAATGAAGGAAAATCATAAAGAATAAAACTCAATCAATTCACAGAAGCATGAAATTGAAGAAAACAAGAAGAAAGCATGATAGAAAGAAAGCCCAAAGAAGTGTGCCTTGAATGGAAATGGGCAAAATTTGCCTGTTTACAGAGTCTCACATTGAATGTTAAAAATATCCAACCATATGTTGTTTATAATGGACACACCTGAAATGAAAGGAAGCTGGAGGCTGAAACTACAAAATAGAAAAGGCAAAGCGGAGAAAAAATGTAGTTGTTTAAAAACACATTTAGTCCTCTCACCTGAGACCCAAATAAAATGAAGACAAGGCAATTAACTTCATCCAGAAAAGCTCACAATCATGAAGAGAGGGGAAAAAGGGCTTTCAGTGAATAAGAGAGGGTCATAATCCTTGAAAAGGAAAAGCAAAAAGAGAGGGTTACTGAATGAAGCAGGAAGGAGGAACCTGAAGAAAAAAATGCTAAGAGGGACAAAAGGATGAGGTGACCAGGACTCAAATGCAAGTGTCTGACTCCAGAGCCTGAGTTCTTAACCACTCTATAAACTTCCTCTTCAAAGGGACTTGTGACTCCAACTATAAGAAAGCCCTGATATAATGGAGCTTTTGGAAAAGAACACACACACAATGAAGTAAGCAAATATACATTTAAAGGATAAAATGGATATGTGAACAATGGGCAGTATTTGCCACCAAGAAAAGTTTTGCAAAACGTAAAACAGCAGATCATTCCAAGTACTATAAATTATTCTAGAGTATAGACAGAACAGAAGGCTACTCAACCATCTATGATCAACACATCGGGAAGATATAACAATTATGAATGTAGCAAAAGGGCCTCAAAACACAAAGCTAAAAATGGCAGAACTGAAAGAAGAGATAGAAAACTTAACAATGATAGTTGGAGGTTTTAATATTCCTCTTTCAATAACTGATAGAACAAGTAGTTAGAAAATCATTGTGATACAGAAGATTTAAACAACTCCATGAATCAAATCAAACTACATTTGTAAAACACACCTCAGCGACTGCAGAATACATATTCTTTTCAAATATACATACCACAATGTTCAGAATAATCATATGCTGGATCACAAAATTGATCTAAATACATTTTTTTTAAAGTCAATCAATTCAACAACACAAAGGGTACCAGGTCCACTACCAGGGGAGGGAAGGCCAATTGGAAGCCCAAATTTCACCTGCATGCAGCCTACTTATGTAGTTAATCCTCATCTATATACCCTACATCTCTATAATAAAAATAAAATAAAATAAACAAAAGCCAAAAAAGAAATCATTCAAAATACTTGTTCTGATCATAATAGAATTAAATTAGATATATACAACAAAAAGAAATCTTGGAAAACCACAAATATTTGGAAATCAAAGAATAGTTGGGCATGGTGGCTCACACCTATAATCCCAGCACTTTGGGAGGCTGAGCTGAGAGGATTGCCTGATCCCAAGGGTTCAAGACAAACCTGGGCAACTTGGTGAGACCTCATCTCTACAATAAATCAAAAAATTGGTTGGGCGTGGTGGTGCATGCCTGTAGTTCCAGCTACTGGGAAAGCTGAGGTGGAAGGATCACCTGAACCCAGCAGGTCAAGGCTGCTGTGGCCATGAGCATGCCACTACACTCCAGCCTGGGTGACAGAGTGAGACTCCACCTCAAAATAAAATAAAATAAAATAAAATAATGAGATTTCTCTAGCCCTCTAAAAAAAAAGGGAATATGTACCTAAATAACTCATGGTTTAAAGAAGGAATTACAATGGAAGTTTAAAAAAAAATTGAACTGAATGGAAAGGACAACAAAACTGATCAAAATTTATGTGGTGTAGCTAAAGCAATGTTTAGAAGGAGCACTAAACACCCATAACAGAAAAGAAAAAAGATCTCAAATAAATAATTTAAGTTTCCACCTTAAGAAATTAGGAAAATGACATTAAGTTAAACTCAAAGCAGGTAGAAAGTGGAAAATAATAAAGATTCAATGAAACAGAAAGCAGAAAAATAATGAAACCAAAAGTTGGTTCTTTGAAGATTAACAAAATTAGCAAATCCTTAGCAACAGTCCAGTCATCCCCCCAAAATAAGAAAAACAAATTTCCAAAATTACCAAAATCAGAAATAAAGTATGAGACAGCACTACTGGTCCTACTCTATGCCAACAAACTGGACAATTTATATTAGATGGACAAATTCCTAAAAAGACACAAATTACCAAAACTGACTCAAAAAGAAACAAAACATATAAATAGACCAATAACAAGTAAAGACATTTAATTTAAAATTTCCTATAAAGAAAAGTTCAGGTTTAGATGGATTCACTGGTGAATTCTACAAAACATTTAAAGAAGAAATAGGAGGTTCTGGTTAGATGGCGACGGCATAGGTGGATTTGTGAGATTCTCCGAACGTGAGTTCCCAAAAAGTCTCTTACTTTTCTTCCCCCAGTCCCCCGCCCACCGCCAACCACACTGGTCCAAGGCCCAGGGACCTTCAGTCCCACGCAGGGCCAGATATTGTGGCCCCCAGCTGCTGCTGCTCCACTATATGTGACTCCTGCCCACACGGGAGTCCCGGGTCTCAGCTCCCTCCCTGGCTACATCATCTCGCCCAGCACACAGCACCCAGCTGCTGATCACCCAGAGAGGCTCTGGGCGCCCGCCCCTCAGAGATACCAGTTCCATTTCTAGCTGAAGTACCCTGTGAGGGACCCAGGGCCAATCATGCTGCCCACCGCCTGCCCTTTGGAGCTTTGGAGCTCTGGAGCTCTGGGCCTACCCTGTCTGAGGCACTCAGAGCATGATCCCATGCTTATGTAAAGGAACAGCGTATCTTAAGGAGGTGCTGATCGGAGGCTCTCAGCTCCAGAGGAGGGAACTCCCAACCCCCTCCTCCACCCCAGCCTGCTGGTGGCACCTCGGATCCAGTGCCCAGCTGTGCAGCTGATCCCTGGTGCCTCCCACTCCAGCACAGTCCATCACAGTGGAACATACAGGGACCAAGGCAAGCAGAGAGGAAAGATCCATGAAAGTGAAGCTACCACATTGGTCATTCTCCAGACAGAGATTTGCATTGCCTCGCCCACCTATCAACAGCCTCCACCTCAGTTCCTAAGGTAACATCACTAAACAGGAGACAAAGTCCTTCCCCTGCTGAATCAGACAAAGGGAACATCACAGACCTCCCAGGCAGCAGGCTAAAAAAAACCAAACCCAAGCTGCCAGTAAATCTAGTTGCCTACAAGAAAAACAAATGGGAGAGGCTGGAGATCAGAGCTGAAGAGACTTTAGACACTCAGGAAAGATTCCAGAGCTAGTCTGATCTCTTATTTTGACTTTTGATTTTATCATTTTGACTGTTTGTTTTGCTCATTTTTGTTCGCTTTCTGACTTACACTATCTGTTTCATGATTTTATTGGTCTGTCTCTGTGTAGCTACCAGTATCCTTTAGGGAATTTGGCTCGTGTGTTTTTTTCACTTCTCTCTGGCCTTGTGTCTCTTTTTCACCTGTTAGTTGGTATGTATGTCTGTTTTCCCTCTCACTCTCCTCTCTTTCTAACTTCCTGTTGACCCTCCCTTCCTCCATTATTTTCCTCTTTGGTACCTCCTTTTGATCCAGGGACCAAACCTACACACTGCTGAACAGACAGATTGTAAGGCAGTGGGAAATAGGTTCCAGTGTGCTCATACACCTGTTGGTGGATGCTGGAATCAGCATATAGATTCTGAATCACAGCCTCCCCCTCAATTAAACCTCAAAACTGCAATATGTACAGCCCGCAGCTCACACTCAAGCCTCAAAAGTGAACAAAGCCAGAGGACCCTCATAAGAAAAAACAGGAAATTGAACAAGTGAAACAAAAGCAACCCCACCTTCCCTGAAAAACAGAATTAAAGAAGGGGAGGGAAAGGGGGAGAGAGAGAAAAATCTACACAAATAAAAAACAAAAGAAGAATATGGGTCTCTCCCAGACCCCTGGGATGGCAGACACTGAGAAAACTGACTTTGGAATGCAAACAATGAAGAGCCCCTAGAATGACTGGTCTCAAACTACAAACCTAGATATCAAGACATTAATGGAGAGATTAAAAAGAATTGAGGAGAGACAAGAAGAAACTAGGAAGGAGCTGATATCTGAGATAACAGTAAAAAAGAATACTGTAAATGAAGTAAATAACAAACTCATAAGCATAGAAAGCAGAATTACCCAGCAGAAGAAAGAATCTCAGAACTTGAGGACCAAAATATAGAACTACCCAAACTCTTAAAAACACAGAAAACAAGCTCAAAAAGACAGAACAAAACCTTCAAGAGATGAGCGATTACTTCAAGAGACTGAACCTTAGAGTAATTGGCCTTCCTGAGGAAGAAAGAGAGACAGAGACCACACTGGAACAAACTTTCCATGAGATCATTCAAGAAAACTTCCCTTATCTAATCAGTGATGCAAAAATTCAAATGCAAGAAATTCAGAGAACCCCTGCAAGACAACAAATGAAAAGACCAACTCCTAGACACATAATAATTCACCTAAACAAAGTAGGCATAAAAGAAAAAATCCTGAAGGCAGCAAGAGAAAAAGGCCAGATCACCTACCATGGAAGACCAATTAGAATAGCAGCAGATTTATCTACAGAAACCCTACAGGCTAGGAGAGCTTGGAGCCCTATCTTCAAAATCCTAAAATATAAACAATTTCAACCAAGAATAACCTACCCAGCCAAGTTAAGCTTCATCAGCGAGGGAGAATTAAAATCTTTCCCAGATATACAATCTCTAAGAACTTACGCTGCAACCAAACCACCTCTACATGAAACACTTAAGAAAGTACTAAAC
>NW_007247225.1:42244-43337 GCF_000164805.1 Carlito syrichta | reverse complement strand
GAAAAGACATAGAATGGCAAAATGGATAAAATATCACCAGGCAACAATATACTGCCTTCAAGAGACCCATCTCACTAGAAAGGATGTGCACAGACTCAAAGTAAGAGGATGGGAAACAACTTTTCAGGCAAATGGAAAACAAAAGAAAGGAGGAGTTGCGATCCTAATTTCAGACAAAATACCATTTAAGTTATCAAAAATTAAGAGATACAGAGGGCCACTACATAATGATAAAGGTTCATTCCATCAACAAGAAATATCTATCCTAAACATTTATGCACCCAACATAGGTGTACCAACTTTCATAAAGCAACTTCTAGGGAAACTAAAGAAAGATATTTACTCTAACACCATCATAACTGGGGACTTTAATACCCCACTCACAACCCTAGACAGATCATCAGAACAAAAAATCACCAATGAGATCTGGAATCTCAATGTGACTCTTGACCAAATAGACTTAACTGATACCTACAGAACACTCCATCCAAAGACCACAGAATACACATTCTACTCATCACCGCATGGAATGTATTCTAAGATCGACCACATAATTGGCCATAAATCAAGCATAAGCAAATTTAAAAGGACTGAAATTTTACCATGCACCTTCTCGGATCACAGTGGAATAAAAATAAACATTAACACTAAAAAGGTCCCCCCAAAACCCACAAAGACATGGACACTAAACAGCATGATACTAAACAATTCCTGGGTCAATGATGAAATCAAAACAGAGATCAAAAGATACCTGGAAACAAATGAAAATGAAGAAACATCTTACCAATATCTCTGAGACGCCATGAAAGCTGTAGTAAGAGGGGAATTTATATCCCTACAAATGCACATGAAGAAAATGGAAGGATCACAAATTAACAGCCTAAAAAGCCACCTAAGGAAGCTGGAAAAGCAAGACCACAAAAACCCTAATTTCAGCAGAAGAATTCAGATTACCAAAATAAAAGCCCAAATCCAGGACATAGGAGACAAAAAGATAATACAAAAAATCAATGAAACAAAAAGCTGGTTCTTTGAAAGGATAATCTTGATTGATGGTCCCCTAGCTAGACTGACCAAGAAAAAGAGAGAAAAG
>NW_007247225.1:19070-41316 GCF_000164805.1 Carlito syrichta | reverse complement strand
CATACTCCTAAATGGACAAAAATTGGAACCATTTCCCCTGAAAACTGGAACAAGACAAGCATGCCCACTCTCACCCCTCTTGTTCAACATAGTATTGGAAGCCCTGGCTAGAGCAATCAGAGAAGAGACGGCAATCAGGGGTATCCAAATAGGAAAAGAGGAAGTCAAGTTATCTCTCTTTGCAGATGACATGATTGTGTACCTTGAAAATCCAAGAGAATCTGTCAAAAACCTCCTTACATTGTTTAGTACTATTAAGAAACTGCCAGACTCCTGAAGTACTCCTGGAGTACTATTTTTTATGCCTACGAGCAATAAATGAGCATTCCTGTTGTTCCACATCCCTGCCAGCACTTGGTGTTAACGTTTTGGATTTTAGCCATTCTAATAGATTTGTAATGATATCTCATTCCTTTAATTTACAGTTCCCTAATTATATCTGATGTTGAACATCTTTTTATATGCTTGCTTGTCATTTGTATGTCTTCTTTGATGAGGTGTCTGTTCAGGTTTTTGCCCATTTTTTAATGAAGTTGTTCATTTTGTATTGTTGAGTTTTAAAAGTTATTTGGGTATTTTGATAACAGTTCTTTATCAGATGTGTCTTTTACAAATATTTTATTTCAGTCTATGATTTGTCTTCTCATTGTCTTGGCATTGTTTTTCACAGAGTAGAAGTATTTTTAATTTAAATAAAGTCCATCTTATCTGGTATTTTTTTCAATTCATGCCTTTGGTGTTATATCTAAAATATCACATACAAGGTCATCTAGGATTTTTCCTACGTTATCTTCTAGAAGTTTCATCATTCTTCATTTAGATTGAGGTCTATCATCCATTTTGGGTTTATTCTTGTGAAGGATGTAAGTTCTATGTCTAGATTCATTTTTTGCATGTGGCTGTCCAATGTTCCAGCACTATTTGTTGCAAAGACTACCTTTGCTCCATAGTATTGCCTTTGTTCCCTTGGCAAATATCAATTGATGATATTTGTGTGGATCTACTTCTGGGCTCTCTATTTTGATCCATTGATTTGTCTATTCTTTCACCAATACCACACTGTCTTGATTACTGTAGCTTTATAGAAAATTTTGAATTTGGGTAATGTCAATCTTCCAGCTTTATTCTTCTCCTTTGATACTGAGTTGGCTATAGAGGGACTGTTTATCCCCTTCACACAAGCATTCAAATCAGTTTCTCAATAGCCAGGAAATAATTTTCTGGGATTTTGGTTGGGATTGCATTGAATCTCTAGATCACATTGGGAATGATTGACATCTTGACAACATTGAGTCTTTCTATCCATGAACATAGAATATCTCTCCATTTATTTTGTTCAAATTTTATATCATTCAAAGTTTTGTCATTTTCCTTATATAGTTCTTATATGTATTTTATTAGATTTATACCTAAATATTTTATTATTGGGGCATACTATTGTAAATGGTATTGTGTTTTTAATTGAAAATGTTGGGCCCAGCATGGTGACTTATGCGTGTAATCTCAGTACTTTGGGAGACTGAGGCAGGAGGATTGTTTGAGCTCAGAAATTCGAGACTAGCCTAGGCAACATAGAAAGACCCTGTCTCTACAAAAAAAAAAAAAAATTAGCCAGGTGTGGTGGCACACATTTGTAGTCCCAGCTACCTGGGAAGCTGACATTGACATAGGAGGATCACTTGAATCTAGGAGTTGGGGGCTGTGGTGAGCTGTGAACATGCCACAGCACTCCAGCCTGAACAAAAAAGTAAGACTCTAACTCAAAAGTAAAAGAACAAATTCCATATATTCATTGCTAATATATAAGAAAGCAATTGACTTTTGAATATTAACCTTGTATGCTACAATCTTGCTATAATTACTAGTTTCTGGAGTTTTTGTAGTTGTTGACTCTTTTGGGTTATCTACATAGATGATCATATTATCTTTGAACAAAGTCAAAGATATTTCATCCAAATCTATATATATTTCATTTCCTTTTCTTTTTATATTACATTAACTAGGACTTCCAGTATGATGTTGAAAGGAATGGTAAAAGGAGATATCCTTGCTTTGTTCCTGGTCTTAGCAGGAATGCTTTGAGTTTCTCATATTTAAGCATGATGTTAACTGTAGATTTGTTGAAGATATTCTTTATCAGGTTGAGGACATTTCTTTCTATTCCAGGTTTGTTTTTTTTAAAATCATGAATGCGTGTTGGATTTTGATGAACAATTTTACCGCATCTATTGATATTGTTCTGTAATTTTCTTCTTTAGACTCTTGAACAACTTAAAATACATTAATGTATTTTATAATGTTGAACTACCTTTACATGCCTAGAATAAATCCCACTGGTAATGTTGTATAATTCTCTTTCTTTTATGTGTGTATATATATACATTTAGTTTTATTGTAACAAAGAAACTTGTACACCTTTAACATTGAAAGCTGAGCATCAGAGAGTGGGATGTCTGGCTTCTGAGCAGGAACCTCTCTAGTGCCAGTAATGAAAGAGATAATTAAATATGGGTGATGTTAAGAAAGGCAAGAAGATTTTTGTTCAGAAGTGTGCCACCATGGAAAAAAGAGGCAAGTCACAAGAGTGGGCCAAATCTCCATGGTCTCTTTGGGCGGAAGACAGGTCAGTCTGCTGCATTCTCTTACACAGACACCAATAAGAACAAAGGCATCACCTGGAGAGAAGATACCCTGATGGAGTATTTGGAGAATTCCAAGAAGTACATCCCTGAAACAAAAATGATCTTCGCCAGCATTAAGAAGAAGGGGGAAAGGGCAGATTTGATAACTTATCTCAAAAAAGTTACTAGTGAGTAATAAGTGGCCACTCCCTTATTTACAACAAAACAGAAATGTCTCATGACTTTTTTTATGTGTACCATAATTTAATTGATCTCATACACCAGAATTCATATTATGAGTGGCTGACAATATTTTTGTTGGACAGTCCAACTTAACTAAGACTGGTTTGTAGTCAAATACATAAAATCAGTTTTTTAAAAATAGTAATTTCAATTTAGTAAAGGTTATCACTGCTTTCCCCATCTAAAGATAAGATTCTATTTGATAACTATGTTCAACTTTTCACAAAGATGGCGAATGCCATCTTAAAATCTAATGGAAATTGGTTTTTCATTTAGATTTATATAACTGGTTATATCAATATATTTAAATATTGGGGAATTCCTTTCACTGTCTCAGAATCAAGCAAGACTCACCTGTTGTGTGTGCCTTTGCCTCTTAAAAGCAAGGATTGAAGATAAAGTAGCAATGTCTACTTTATATTTTTGGTCTTAACTATGTCAATCTAATTAGAATTCCCTGTATCTGAAAATGCTGTCTTTTACTTATTAAAAGGTATTTTAGTGTGGTTTATGTGTAATATCAAATAAAAACTATTTAATGCTTAAAAAAGAAACAAAAGTGAGCATTATCTTTCATTTCCAGCGAAACACAAGATTTAAAAATAAACAGGAGCAGGGGCTTCTGACGTACAACATGGTGAGCTAATAAATGATTATTGCTTAAAAAATAAAAATAAACAGGAACAAAATTACAATACGGAATGTCAATTCCCAATAGGATCCTATAGGTTCTGCTGATTCTCATATTGAGTGGCAAGGCTCAAGTTATCATTAGGAGAAAATTTATTTTAAAAGTGTCATCCTAAACTGCAAGGATGTCCATAAAAACCACAATTAAATATGCCAAAGGAGAAGCCATGTTGTCAAAATGCTCATTTAATCCACCCAAGCATATCAAACCCACCCTTTACTGACCTTCTATAACCTCATTTTTAAAAATTCTTTTTTTCAACAAAAGAAAGTAGACAGATACATGTTAGTAAATGCTAACTATCTATTTTCACATAAAGACACAGCATACTCTTTGAGCTCAATATACAAAGAAACGAGGGGAAAAGTTAGAATTCTATGCACTACCAACAAGGACCCAGCACCCTCCAGCTTCCAGCAGAGTGAAGGGAACAGGATTTTCCTTTTCCCCACAGAGCTCGGTGGTGTTGATTCCATACAGTCTTTGTTGAGACAGAAAGGGGTAAAAATGAATTTGGAACAGAATGGTAGAGACACTTTTCTCATTGTATTCTGCTCAAGGTATTTCCCCCCCAGATAAGTTGAGAACCATGGTATAGAGAAAAGGCACTTCTAAACAGGGCAACTGAGCACAAGAAGAAAAAAAAAAGCTGCAACTTGCTCCCAGGAACTGTAGAAAATGTTTTTAAAAAAAGATTAGAAGGTGTTCTGTTAGTCGTCTTCTCCTTCATTCTCCTCTCCTTGTCCCCCTTCCTCGTCATCTTTATCTTCACCTTCATCCTCATCCTTGTCTTTGTCAACATTTTCCAATTCTTCTTCCTCTTTATCGTCATCATCGTCTTCTCCTTCTCCTTCTTCATCGTCCATAACAGGAACCAAGTAGTACTGTAATCGACTGGGCCAAATGTCATTTTTGATGACCTCTCCTAACTCATCTGCACCTGCCTCAGAATGATTGATGAACCAGATAAAGAAACTCTCTGGGCAGGGCACAGTGGCTCAAGCCTGTAATCCCAGCACTTTGGGGGTCGAGGCAAGAAGACTGCCTGAGCCCAGGGGTTTTATTCTGTGTTTGACTCGTCAAATCCTTTCCAGATTTCCATTTGATTTCAGTGGACTTTGAAGATGGATCACCATTCTCACTCAAATGAAATTCTTTGGAGTGAACTTTATTTTCAATATCAGGATTGACATAAAAATAAAAACTTATTCTGTAACCTGATTTACTGTCTTCAAATTCTGTCACTTCAACTCTGGTCAAATAATGCAGTGTCTCCTCGTCTTCCTCCCCCAAGAATACAGACACTTGTGGATGATTGACAAATGTTGTTACCCAGAAATCTGGGATTTTGGCGATCAATTCTGATCTCTTCTGAAAAAATGGTTTGCGGAGTTTGTTATATTTCTGTTCTACTTTGAAAATCTCCTCATTGGCTTGTTCATTAAGTTTGTCTATACCAGGAACAGTGGGTCACGCCTGTAATCTCAACACCTTGGGAGGCCGAGGTGAAAAGATAACCTGAGCCCACAGGTTCAAGACTAGTCTGGGCAACATGATGAGACCTCATCTCTACAAAAAAAGAAACAACAACAACTTAGCCGGGCATGGTGGCATAAGCCTAATTGGCAGGTTGAGGTGAAAAGATCGCCTGAGCCCAGCAGATTGATGCTGTGGTGGCCGTGAGCATGCCACTGCACTCCAGCCTGGGTGACAGAGTGAGACCTCAACTCAAAAAAAGAAACAACAACAAAACCAGGCCAGGCTTGGTGGCTCAGCCTGTAATCTCAGCACTTTGGGAGGCCGAGGTGAGAGGATTGCCTGAGCTCAGGGATTTGAGACCAGTCTGGGCAACATGATGAGACCTCATCTCTACAAAAAAAGAAACAACAACAACTTAGCCGGGCATGGTGGCATAAGCCTAATTGGCAGGTTGAGGTGAAAAGATCGCCTGAGCCCAGCAGATTGATGCTGTGGTGGCCGTGAGCATGCCACTGCACTCCAGCCTGGGTGACAGAGTGAGACCTCAACTCAAAAAAAGAAACAACAACAAAACCAGGCCAGGCTTGGTGGCTCAGCCTGTAATCTCAGCACTTTGGGAGGCCGAGGTGAGAGGATTGCCTGAGCTCAGGGATTTGAGACCAGTCTGGGCAACATGATGAGACCTCATCTCTACAAAAAAAGAAACAACAACAACTTAGCCGGGCATGGTGGCATAAGCCTAATTGGCAGGTTGAGGTGAAAAGATCGCCTGAGCCCAGCAGATTGATGCTGTGGTGGCCGTGAGCATGCCACTGCACTCCAGCCTGGGTGACAGAGTGAGACCTCAACTCAAAAAAAGAAACAACAACAAAACCAGGCCAGGCTTGGTGGCTCAGCCTGTAATCTCAGCACTTTGGGAGGCCGAGGTGAGAGGATTGCCTGAGCTCAGGGATTTGAGACCAGTCTGGGCAACATGATGAGACCTCATCTCTACAAAAAAAGAAACAACAACAACTTAGCCGGGCATGGTGGCATAAGCCTAATTGGCAGGTTGAGGTGAAAAGATCGCCTGAGCCCAGCAGATTGATGCTGTGGTGGCCGTGAGCATGCCACTGCACTCCAGCCTGGGTGACAGAGTGAGACCTCAACTCAAAAAAAGAAACAACAACAAAACCAGGCCAGGCTTGGTGGCTCAGCCTGTAATCTCAGCACTTTGGGAGGCCGAGGTGAGAGGATTGCCTGAGCTCAGGGATTTGAGACCAGTCTGGGCAACATGATGAGACCTCATCTCTACAAAAAAAGAAACAACAACAACTTAGCCGGGCATGGTGGCATAAGCCTAATTGGCAGGTTGAGGTGAAAAGATCGCCTGAGCCCAGCAGATTGATGCTGTGGTGGCCGTGAGCATGCCACTGCACTCCAGCCTGGGTGACAGAGTGAGACTCTGACTCAAAAAAAAAAAAAAAAAAGAGTTTTACATCTTCATTGAAGAGAGAGAGATTGGTCTGTAATTTATCTTCTTGTAATGTCTTTTTCCAGTTTTCTTTTAGGGTAATGATGATAGAATGAGCTGGAAGTCTTCCTTCTGCTTCTATCTCCTGGAAGAGATAGTAGAAAATTTATATCATTTCCTTTTTAAATGTTTGGGATAATTCACCAGTAGATTCATCTGGGCCTAGTGAATTCTATTTTGGAAGGTTATTAATTATTAATTCAGTTTCTTGGCTGGACACAACAGTTCACGCTTGTTTTTCTGTTTGTTTATTTGGTTTTTTTTTTTTTTAGTTGGAATCTCACTCTGTCGCCCAGACTGGAGTGCAGTGGCTGCTCCCGGCCACCGCAGCCTCGACCTGCTGGGCTCCGGCGATCCTTCCACCTCAACCTTCCAAGTAGCTGGAGCTACAGGCATGTGCTACCACACCCAGCTAATTTTTTGATTTATTGTAGAGATGAGGTCTCGCCAAGTTGCCCAGGCGGGTCTCGATCCCGTGGGCTCAGGTAATCCACTTACCTCAGCCTCCCAAAGCACGGGATTACAGGCTGAGCCACCGAGTCTGGCTGCAGCTCACACTTGTAATTCCAGCACTTTGGAATGCTGAGGCAGGAGAATCATTGAGAGCCCAGGAGTTTGAGACCAGGCTGATCAACATAGTGAGATCTCGACTCTACAAAAAACACAAAAAAGTAGCTGGGTGTGGTGGTACACACATGTAGTCCCAGGCTCAGGAGGCTGAGACAGAAAGATTACTTGAGCCCAGGTGCTTGAGGCTGCAATGAGCCATGGTCATGCCACTGCACTCCAACTGAGTGAGATTCTAATTCAAAAATAAATTAAAAATAAAACTCTACACTTTAACTCTATCCATCTCTCCTACATTGTGACCTTTTATTGTCTTAATTTACATATTTTTATATTGCTTACCACTTAACAGGCTGCTGTAGCTATTATTGTTTTTGATAGATTTGTCTTTTAGGCTTCATACTAGAGTTACGGATATCTAAGAGAAGTGCAGTCCCAGTGCAGCCCCCAAAAAGAGGCAGAAGTCGGACCTTTGTAGAAAGTGTGCATGGGAAAAAACCGATCTCATGCCTTGAGGGACACATGTGGGACAATGACAATGAAGAACAGATAGCTATGGACAAGAAAACTGCACCTCCCTTACTTCTCTTGGGACTCCTCCCTAAACTTCCAAGCAATTATGCAAGCACTGAGGAGGAGAGTTGGTCTGTCATAGGATCCAAGAGATGGCAAGAGGTTCTATGTGTTGGTTAGGATGGGTGGAGTTTTAATGTTGTAAGAACCCTCAAAATCTCAACAGCTTAGCACAACAAAGGCTTTATTTCTTGCTCACATTGTATGTCTATTGCAAGTCAGTTTGGAATCTGTTCCATGTAATCTTCACTCTGGAATCAAAACTGATGGAGTAATTTAACCAGATTAAAATGCAACATTCTTTAGAGGAAAATAGCATAATACAGAGTTCCTACAATATATCATCTATAATTTCCAAGATAAATTTTAAAAATTACTTAGTCATTTTAAGAAAACAGGAAAATATGGCCCTTAATAAGAGAATAATGAATCAATAGAAACAGATGACTCAGACGTTGGAACTAGCAGGTAAGAACTTTAAAACTGCTAGTATGTATCTAATGTGTTAAAGAATTTAAGCGGGGTGGGGAAATGGACAGAATGGTGAACAGTTGGCGAATCTTAATAGAGAAAAGGAAACTCTAAAAATAAACCTAATGAAAATTCTGGAATTGAAAATTAAAACATCTGAAATTTAAAAATGGGTAAGCTAAATAACAAACTGGACATAAGAGAAGAAAAAAGTTTCAAAGACAAGTTATTATCAAAATTGAAGCATAGAAAGAAAAAAATGAATAGAAAAAAGAACACCAAATAATCTAAGATATGTATAATCAAGGTCCAAGAATAAAGGCAGAGAAATAAGTGGAAGAAGTATTTCAAACAATAATAAATTTTAAAATATCCAAAATCAATGAAATATATCAAGCCATAGAACCAAGAGTCACAGGAATTACCAAGCAGGATAAATACAAAGAGTATTAGAATTAGGTACATCATAGTCAAACTGAGAATGAAAAAGAAAAAAAAAATAAAGCAGACAGAGAGAAAATGCACAATGCACTTACGTTTAGGTGAACCACAGTGACTTAGAAGTCACTACTGCTGACTTCTCATCAGAAACAGTGGAAGACTAAAGACAGTGGAATAATGTTTTTAAAGTACAGGAAAAAAAATCTGTCAACCTGGAATTATTTATACAGGAAAATGTATTTTTAAAATTTTAAGGTCAAATGAATATATTGTCAGACAAATAAAAGATGAGACAATTTATTTCTGAAGGAATTTGTAATCAGACCCACATGACAAGGAATACCAAAGAAAATTATTCAGACTAAAGGAAAATGACCCCAGATGGAAATCCAAATCTATAAGAAAGAATAAGGAAAGTGTGGTAAATACGTAGGTAAGTAAAAAATAATATTGTCATTAATTTATTTGCTTATTGAATATTTAGAGCAAAAGGGATAAAAATGAATTATGGGGTTTATAACATTTATAGATGTAAAAGATATGACAACAATTAGTATAAGAGCTAGAGGAGGATCAGAATTATACATTTGTAAATTTTTATATTTTACATGAAATGATATAATATTAGTTTTATATTAATTTAAGATGTTAGTCAACTAAAATTAATTTGACTGCTTTATTTTTTTAAAAGATGTGAGGTACAATTTAGGGTTAGGTACACAAATGTTCATTATGCAGGTACCCTTGTTGATGAGGTGTGCCTTCCCCCAGCAGTTTCCCACTACTGCCAATCCCTTTCTTATAGTATTATGATAATTGTTCAAGGTCTGCTTATGAGTGAGAACATATGATACTCTGTTCTTTGTTTCCATGACAGATCACTGAGTATGATAGACTCTAAATCCATCCAAGTTGCTGTGAAGTTCATATATTTGTCCTTCTTTGTGGCTGCATAATATTCCATTGTATATGTGTATCACATTTTAAAAATTCAGTTCAGCTTCAATGGGCAGCATGGTTGGTTCCATGTTTTTGCTATTGTGAATAGAGCTGCAACAAACATGCGTGTACAGGTATCTTTTTGGTAGAATGACTTGAGTTCCTCCAGGCATATTTCCAATAGGGGGATTGCTAAGTCATATGGAAGGTCAATTTCTAGTTCTTTCAGAAATCGCCACGCTATCTTCCAAAAAGGTTGCACTAGTTTGCATTCCCACCAGCAGTGTAGAAGTGTTCCTTTTTCTTCACATCCTTGTCAGCATCTGTTGCTGCTTTATTTTTTTTATTTTTTATTTTTTTGAGTTGGAGTCTCACTCTGTCACCCAGACTGGAGTGCAGTGGCTGCTCCCGGCCACCGCAGCCTCGACCTGCTGGGACTCAGCGATCCTTCCACCTCAGCCTTCCAAGTAGCTGGAACTACAGGCAGGCACTACCACACCCAGCTAATTTTTTGATTTATTATAGAAATGAGGGCTCACCAAGTTGCCCAGGTGGGTCTCGAACCTATGGGCTCAGGCAATCTACTCACCTCAGCCTCCCAAGGCGCGGGATTACAGACTGAACCACCAAGCCTGGCTTCTTGTTGTTTTAATGATGACCATTCTTACTGGGGTTAGGTGGTATCTCAATGTGGTTTTGATTTGCATTTCTCTGATGATTAGTGAGGTTAAGCACTTTTTCATGTGTCTGTTGGCTGCCTATATATCTTCTTTTAAGTGTCTTTTGCCCACCTTTTTAATGGGGCTATTTGCTTTGTTCCTTTCAACGTGTTTGAGTTCCTTGTAGATCCTAGATGTTAGACCTTTGTCAGATATGTGGTTGGCAAATATTTTTTCCCATTCTGTGGTCTGTCTCCCCCCTCTCTTGATGAATAGAGCTGCTTTTGCTTTGCAGAGGCTTGAATTTGACTGCTTTAAGTGAAGGGTACTTATTGTAATGGAAGGAATAATCTCTTAAAATTAAATCAAACTGAATTATGTATAAAAATAGTTGGTAAAAGAGAAAAAATTAAATACTATATGTACTCAATACAAAAGAGGGCTACAAAGCAACCAAGAACCAATGGAACAAACATAAAACAAATAGCAGTATAACATTGAATATCAATAATGATAGAGGATGTAGATAGACTAAACATTTCATTTTTTAAAAGGTATTAAACACAGACTGGATTAAACACATACATACACAAATAAGACCCAACTATATGCTGTATAAAAGAGTCGCATTTTAAATATAAAGTCACAGATAGATTGAAAGAAAAACAATGGTACAAGATTCACACTAAACAATCACTAATCAAAAGAAAGTTAGTATAGCTATATTAATATACAAAGTCAACTTCAAAGAAAGAACTATAATTATATCTAGCTATTGACATCTCATAAATGATAAAAAATTCATATCACAAAAAGGACATAAAAATCCTAAATGTGCATACACCTGACAACAGAGTTTCAAAATGCCTAAAGCAAAAACTGACAGAACTAAAAAGGGAAATAGACAATTTCAAAGTCAAAGTCTGAGATTTTAACATTATTTTTCAGTAATTAATAGAAGTGGAAAAAACCAAATAGGGATATAGAAGACTTGAAATACATTGTCAATCAACTACATCTAAATAAAATGTACAGAATGTTAAATGCAATAACTACAGATTAGCAATTATATTCAAGCACAAGGAAACATTTGCTGAGGTATAACATATTGTGGACTATAAACAAAAAATTCTCAATAAATTTAGAATTAGACATGCAGAATATGTTCTCAGTCCCTAGTGGAATTATATTAAAAATAAATTTTATAAATATGTAGAAAATTCTTCCAAATTTTTAAAAATTAAGCAATACAGTAACTAGGCATGGTGGGTCACACCTATAATCCTAGCACTATGGGAGGTGGAGGCAAGAGGATTATCTGATTCCAGAGGTTCGAGACCAGCCTTGACAACTTGATGAGACCTCATCTCTACAATAAATCAAAAAATTAATTGGGCATGATGGCGCACACCTGTACTTCCAGCTACTTGGATGGTTGAGGTAGAAGGATCGCCGAGGCCAGCAGGTCAAGGCTGCAGTAGCTGTGAGCATGCCACTGCACTCCAGCCTGAGCAACAGAGCAAGACTCTAAATAAATAAATAAGCAATACACTTTCAAATTATACCAAAAGAAATAAAAAGCAAGAAAATAACAAAGAGCAGCAAAACAGAAAAGCTGAAACATAAAACTTCCCTTAACATAGTCTGTTAAAAATGTAATACAAGAATTGAACTTTGCACAATTGTGAGAGGAGTTGAAGGAGCAATGGCCTAAAAAAGAGAGGCAAAGATCAAAGTCACTAACCAGCACTGATGAGATTGAATACATCAGAGCTTACAGGAACTCTAGGATGTAGGCATGTCTAGCTGCTGGTTGTGGACAAATGGGGAGGAAGCGGAGGTTAATATAGAAGTTCATGGAAAGTGGCTAAACTGTTTGTGGTTTCTACCTTTGTCGATTTGCAGCAAAGCATGTGGTGTTGGGACTAAGGCCAGTATTGGTATGCAAGACTGACTTTCAGGAAGAAGAGCTGGATTAAGAGCAGGAAAAATGGGGACAGATTGAAATCCCTTTTAAAAGTCTATATCTGAACCTTAATCTCTAACCAATGACAACTTTCTTTTTTTTTTCATTCTTTTTTATTATGGTTTTGTGGGGTACAGCTAAGGGTTAGGTGTACAAGTATGTTTCATTCAGGCACCCTGTTGATAAGAGATGTTTCCCCATCCCCTCAATGACAACTTTCAAAGGGCAATATTTATGCTTCACTTTCACCTCTCAAATCTTGTGCAATTTTACTTTGGACTGACTCTAATTTAGAAGCATACATACATGGAAGAGGATTCTGGGACACATAGTTCCCAGTGAAATCAATCTAGCTCAGCAATTCAATGTAACATGTAAAAGCAATTCAATGCAAGGGAGGGACATCAGCAAGATGGTACACTAGGGAGTCCCAACTTGTATACCTCACAAAAACAATAATTTGACAACTATTTATGGGTGAAAATAGATTTGGGAGAGCTCCAGATTATAGTTAAGAAAATGTACAAGACTGGGCACAGTGGCTTATGCCTATAATCCCAGCACTTTAAGAGGCCAAGGTGAGAGGACTGCCTGAGCCCAAGGGTTTGAGACCAACCTAGGCAACTTGGTGAGACCTCACCTCTACAAGTAAAAAAATTAGCCAGTCACAGTGGTGCATGCCTGTAGTTCCAGCTACTTGGAAGACTTAGGCGGAAGGATATCCTGAGCCCAGCAGGTTGAGGCTGCAGTGGCTGTGAGGGTGCCACTGTACTCTAGCCTGAGTGACAGAGTGAGACTCCAACTCAAAAAAAGAAAAGAAAAGAAAATGCACTAAGCCAGTGGAGCATAACAACAGAGGATGGGCATATAGAAAAGAGAAAAATCATTTTATCTTCACCACCCTATTTTCTAGACTGGTTATAGCTCACAGCTAAGAAGAATTCCTTTAGCCACAACTTCCGCCTGTGATGGAAAAGGAGAGAAGGAAAATCCCAGCAGCCTTCATCACTGATGACTCCAGTGGCCCTCAGTGCTGTTGAGGACCCTCATTGTCTTTACAGACATGAACTTCAGCTGACAGAGCAACACAGAGCCTGTGCCATGCCACCATGAGTGTACCTGTGCTCTGGACCTGACACTGCTGTGCACACACCCACACCCAAAAAACTAGTACTGCCATCTGTGCATCACAACCAGTGCTATCCAGAGCCCACATTCTATGTCCCCCTTAAGCCACCTCATTCTCTCCCTCCCAGCCCTTATTTCACCATGCCTGAGCACACCCACCAAACACAGTTCTGTTGTACCCCTTAACTCAGTACTGCCATGCCCCCAACAAAACTGGTGCTACCATGTACCTCGAAACCTGGTACCATCATGCGCTTGCAGTATGAGCAAGCCCATGTATCCTCAGAGCCATCACTCTACATGTCCTCAGAACTGACATCCCCATATGTCCTCAGACTTGGATCAGTCATGCACCTCACTGAGCCAGTGTCCTCATACTCACTTAAAGTGAGTGTGACTTTCCCAGCAGAAATCAATTCATTAATTCTAAAAGAGGTGACTAATTCTTTAAATGAGCAGATACCAATGCAAGACTACAATAAACACAAAAAATCAGGGAAACATTTCACCACCAAAGAACACATAAATTTCCAGTAACTGATCCCCAAAGTATGGAGAGAGCTATGAATTGCCTAACAAAGAATTCAAATAATTTTTTTCAAAAGCTGAGTGAGAAATAAATGAACACAGCCAACTCAACAAAATCAAAAAAGCAATAGGTGACTAAACCAATAAGTTCAAGAAGAGATCAAAATCATAAAAACAGAAATTTTGGAGCTGAAGAATACAATGAATGAAATGAAAAACAATAGAGAGCTTCAAAAGCAGACTATATCAAGCAGAATGAATCAATGAACTAGAAGATGGATCACTTGAAATTATCCAGCCAGCAGAACAAAGAGAAAAAAATGAATGAAAAAGAATGAAAAAAGTCTACAGGATTTAGAGAACACCATCATGCTAATCAAAATAAATACATTATTAGAGTCACAGAAAGAGAAGGAAATGAGAAAAAAAAGCAGAAAAAATATTTAAAGAAATGACTGAAAAATTCCCAGAATCTAATGAAGAAAGTAGATATCTGGATTCAAAAAGTCTAAAGAACCCCAATAGGGTGAACATAAAAGAGGTCTACACCAAGACACATTATAATTAAGTTGTCAAAAGTCAAAGACAAAATAAAGAATTTTGAAAGCAGTAAGAGAAAAGCAGCTTGTCACAGGTAAGGAAACCTCAATAAGACTCAGCATACTTCTCAGCAGAAACTTTGTTGTTAATTCAAATTAAATGAAGATAAAGCCAGTCATACTCCTGAGCAGACGAAGCTAGTTAGACCTCATAAGTAGTATTAATGTTAATTGATTTACAAACATCATCAAAACTTAACTTGAGTTATTTATTATAAATTATTATATGAAAGAAAAACAGAACTTAAGTTCAATGAATCAGAAGCAGTCAACAAATTATAATTGCATAACTAGAGACTCTCTAACAGGATAGATCAAATAAGGCAACTATATAATTGTAACTAATCAACTATTTTATTTGCTTTACTTCTGTGTTTATCCCATAGAAGTCTCCCCCTTTTGTTCCCTTAGTCAAGTTCCTAAACAACTTCTGGTTTGGAGATGCCCAATTCATGAGTAGTTGCTTATTCAAATAAACACTTTAAAATTTTACTGAGTCTCAGTTTGCTTTTTTAACACTTATCAGCTCAGAGAGAGTGGAATGAGATACTCAAAGTACTGAAAGTAAGAAAAAATCCCAACCAAGATAATTATATCCAGCAAAATTAACCCTTAAAAATGAAGGAGAGCCGGGCTTGGTGGCTCAGCCTGTAATCCTGCATCTTTGGGAGGCTGAGGTGAGTGGATTGCCTAAGGCTGCGGGTTCGAGATCCGCCTGGGCAGCAAGACCTCATCTCTACAATAAATCAAAAAATCAGCCAGGTGTGGTAGCGCATGCCTGTAATTCCGGCTACTTGGAAGGCTGAGGCGAAAGGATCACCAGAGCCCAGCAGGTCGAGGCTGCGGTGGCCAGGAGTGGCCACTGCACTCCAGTCTGGGAGACAGAGTGAGACTCCAACTCAAAAAAAAAAAAAAAAAAATGAAGGAGAGATAAAGTCTTTCCCAAAAAATTAACAACTGAGGGAGTTATCACCACCAGATCTACCTTACAGGAAATGCTTAAATGAGTTCCTCAAATTGAAATGAGAACATGCAAAATAGCAATGTAAAAGCATATAAAAACATAAATGTTACTAGTAAAGGTAAATATATAGAACAACACAGAATAATATGACATTCTGAGGCATAAAATACTTTTAATTCTAGTATAAAAGTTAAAAGACAAAAACTTGTCAGTGAATACACAATATTTTAGAAATAAATGCAGACTAAAAAACACACTGTGGTGGTGGTAGTAAAAGTGTAGAGTTTTTGTGTAGAATTGAAGTTAAGTTATTGTCAAATTAAAATAAATGGTTATAGCTACGGGATATTCTATGAAAACCTAAAGGTAACCCCCCCAAAACCCCATAATAGATACAGAAAAGATTAAGGAAAAAATAATAAAAACATAACAAAAAAATCATAAAATAACAACAGAAAGCAGAAGAGGGGCCAGGTGCAGTGGCTCAGCCTATAAAATCCCAGCCCTTGGGGAGACCGAGGTGAGATGACTGCCTGAGCCCATGAGATCAAGACCAGCCTGAACAACTTGGCAAGACCTCGTCTCTACAATAAATCAAAAAATAAGCCGAGCATGGTAACACTCTCCTGTAGTTCCAGCTACTTGGAAGGCTGAAGTAGGATTGCCTGAGTCCAGCAGGTTGAGGTTGCAGCAGCCATGAGCGTGCCACTGCATTCCAGTCTGGGTGACACAGTGAGACTCCAACTCAAAAAAAAAAAAGCCGAAGAGAAGAATAAATCAACTGCAAAATAGGCAGAAAAGAACAAAATGGCAGTAGTAAGTTTTCACCTATCAATAATTTCTTTAAATGTAAATGGATTAAATGCCCCAATCAAAAGACACACAGTGGCTGAATGGATTTAAAACAACAACAATATCCAGTGATATAATGTCTACAAAAGTCTCACTTTAGATTTAAGGACACACATAGTGAAGGAATGAAAAAAGATATTCCATTGAAATGGTAACCAAAAGAGCAGGAGTAGCTGTACTTATATCAGACAAAATAGACTTTTAAACCAAAAATTGTCAAAGAAACAGTTCATTATATAATGATAAAAAGGTCAACACAACAGAAAGATATGACAATTATATATATGCATTCAACATCAAAGCCCTAAACATACAGAACAAATACTGACAAATCTGAAGGAGACAGTAACAGCAATACGATAGTAGCAGGGGACTTCAATACCCCACTTTTAATGATGGATAGAACATCCACACAGGAAAAACCAACAAAGAAACAACTTTATGTTTTTCTGGAACAACAGTATAAACCAAATAAACCTAACAGACATGTACAGAACCTTCTACCAAACAATAGAATATACATTCTTCTCAAGTACACACAGAAGATTCTCCAGGCAAGATGACACATTAGGTCATAAAAAAAGACTTCATAAATTTAGAATGGTTGAAATCATTCCATATATCTTTTTTTTAACCACAAAGGAATGAAACAAGAATTCAATAATAGTTCTTTTTTTTGAGTTGGAGTTTCGTTCTGTTGCCCAGGCTGAAGTGCAGTGACATGCTCACAACCACCGCAGCCTCGACCTGCTGGGCTCAGGCGATCCTTCTGCTTCAGCCTTCCAAGTAGCTGGAACTACAGGCACATGTTACTACTCCCAGATTATTTTTTTATTATTGTAGAGACATGGTCTCACCAAGTTGCCCAGGCTGGTCTCAAACCCCTGAGCTCAGGCAATCCTCTTGCCTTGGCCTCCCAAAGTGCGGGGGTTACAGACTTGAGCCACCATGCTTGGTCAATAAAATAGTTCTTTTAAAACTGGAAAAGGGGCAACCCCTTCGGGTCCCCTCCCAATGTGGGAGCTTTTCTGTCCTCTCAGTAAATTTTGCTTTAAAAAAAGAATAAAAATAAAAATGGAAAGGAAAATACATGAAAACTAAATAATACATTCTAGTGCAATCATTGAGTCAAAGTATCAATCAAATGGGAATTTAAAAAAAAAACTCTCCAGAAATATCTGCTCCAGCATGACCTCATCCTAAATAATTCACAAAACCACAACATACCAAAATTGATGAGACTCAGCAAAAGCAATGCTAAGGGAGAAGTTTATAGTGATAAACACGTTTATTAAAAAGAAGAAGAAAAGAAAAGAAAAGCCTTGGAGGGATAGCTAGGTGGGAGGTCTTAGTCTTGCCAGGAGACACCCAGTTCAACCCACATGAGGTCATACATGCTCCTACACTTTCACAACAGCTGGCAGGTAGATCAGGCCATCCTTTTGGAGGAAGACCAAGTCATTGTCATTTAGTTTGGACATGATTGGGACCCTACTTGAATGAAAATGGACAAAGTTCTAAATAGTATAGCTGAAAAGATTAAACATTTTGCAGTTATTTATCTTATGGATATTACAGAAGTATCTGACTTCAACAAACTGTATGAATTATACAATCCATGTACTGTCATATTTTCCTTCAGGAACAAACACATCATGATTGACTTGGAATGGCAACAACAATAAGATTAACTGGGATATGGAGGACAAGCAGGAGACAGTCATCATCATAGAGACTGGGTACCACAGGACCCAAAAAGGCTACAGCCTGGTCATGTCACCCAGGGACTACACCAAGAACAGATACTGAGGTGCATGTCCTCAGCCTTGGATAAATGTTGTGGAATTGTTTTCATGTGAAAATATTTTAAGATATTTAAAGTTTTTGGAAAAGTACATGAAGCTCAAGGGCTGGAAGATCTCTGAGAAACTGATAACACATCCTTAACTAGTTGAAATAAATAGACATGTGGTGAGAAGAACATATAGATTACTTATTTTGATAGGCAAAATTAATTCTTATCTTTACTCCTGGAGTGAAATTAAGTTGTTTATACTATGAGGCTGTTAATATTTTGCATACTTGATTAGTTTGCTAGGACTGCTATAACAAGAACCACAAACTGGGTGACTTTAACAACAGAAGTTTATGCTCTCACAGGTCTGGAGACTGAAGTCCAAGATCAAAATGTGGGCAGGGCCAGTTCCCGCTGAGGCTGTGAAGGAACATCTGTTCTGGGCCTCCCCAGTTTCTGGTGGTTGCTGGAAATCTTCGTCTTTCCTTGGCTCGTAGATGCTTCATCCTGATCTCTGTCACCTTCACATGACTTTCGCCCTGTATGGGTGCCTGTCTCCAAATTTCTTCTTTTTGTAAGAACACCATGATCTCATCTTATCTAAACACTCTGCAACAACCCTATGTCCAAAAAGGTCACAGTTTGAGGTACTAGGGGTTAGAATTTCAATACATACATTTTGGCGTGACGCAATTTAACCTATTACAGAATCCAAAGTCTTAATCTTATTCTGGTTATAAAAACAGTGTAATAAATATCTTTTAGAGCCTTAAAAAAAGAAAAGACGATCTCAGATAGCTTAACTTTATATATCAAGAAACTAGAAAAAGAAAAATAAACTAAGCCTAAACTTAGCAGAAGAAAGGAAACAAAGATCAGAGCAGAAGTAAATCAAATAGAAAATGGGGGGAAAATAGAAAAAAAGAAACCAACAAAACTAAGACTTGGTTTTTTGAAAAGATAAACAAAATTAACAAAGTCTTAGCTAGACTAAGAAAAATGGAGATAGGACTCAACTAAGTAAAATGAGACATGAAAGCAGACATTACAATGGATGCCTCAGAAATAAAAGGCTCATAAAGGAGTAGTATAAACAACTATACTCTAAAAAATTGGATAATCTAGTAGAAATTGATGAATTCCTAGAAACATACCAAATGAATCAAAAAGAAATAGGGAGTGGGCACAGTGTCATACATCTATAATCGCAGCACTTTGAGAGGCCAAGGCAGAAGGATCACTTGAGACTTGGTAACATAGTGAGACCTCATCTCCACACACACAAAATTTTTAATTAGTTGGGTGTGGTGGCATGCACCTGTAATCCCAGCTACTTGGGAGGCTGAGATGAGAGAATCACTTGAGTCCAGGAGCCTGGACTACAAAGTGAAACCCTGTCTCAAAAAAAAAAGAAAAGAAAAGAAAAAAAGAAAGGAAAAGAAAAAGAAAGAAATAGAGAACCATAACAGACCAATAACAAGAAAGGAGATTGAATCCATACTCAAAATTCTCCCAAACAAAAAAAAGCCACAGAACCAGATGTCTTCATGGGTAAATTTTCTACCAAGCATTCAAAGAAAAGTTATTACCAATCTGTATTTATTTTCCAAAAAACAGAAGAGGAAACATTTCCAAACATTTCACAAGGCTAGCATCACCTTGACACCAAAGCCAAAGACATCACAAGAAAAGAAAGCTATAGGCCAATATCCCTCATGAACATAAATGCAGAAATCCTCAATAAAATATCAGCAAACTGAATTCAACAACACATTGAAAGAATCATTCACCTTGATCAAGTGGGATTTATCTCTGGCGTTCAAGGATGGTACGACATGTACAAATAAACAAATGTGATACACCACATTAACAGAAGAAAGGATTTATTTTTTATTTTTATTTTTAGTTGGAGTCTCACTCTGTCGCTCAGACTGGAGTACAGTGACCACTCCTGGCCACCGCGGCCTTGACCTGCTGGGCTCCTGCGATCCTTCCGCCTCAGCCTTCCAAGTAGCCGGAATTACAGGCATGCGCTACCGTGCCCGGCTGATTTTTTGATTTATTGTAGAGATGAGGTCTCGCTGCCCAGAAGGGTCTCAAACCCGCAGGCTCAGGCAATCCACTCATCTCGGCCTCCCAAAGGCACGGGATTGCAGGCTGAGCCACCGAGCCCGGGTGTTACTGTTGTTTTTAACAGTGATCAGGAACGCATGTCTGCCTTTGGACTTGAACAAGGTCAAGGACTCACCCTCCCCCTTCTGCCCTGGAAGAGGCCTTCCCCCCGCCCCCTCCCTTTTACCCCTTTTACCCCTCTCTCCTGTACATGCCCCGACCTCCACTGCAGAAAAGAGCTGGGGAAGGCAGGGAGAGGACACAGGTTCCTCGGGTCCCTGGTTGGGGTTCAGGTCTGTTTTCCCACAGAGGAAGGTAGCATGGCACACTGAGGCTAACAAGGTGCTCGGTCACTGGGACCTGCTCAAGGTGGCAGGACAGTGCTCTGGGCAGTGAGTGTGTCGTCCCACCGGCGTGACCCATCCACCAGCCCTGCTGGTGAGGCCCAGTTGTTCAGGATGCCTGGCCCTCAAGGAACTTGCTCCCCAAGGGAGAAAGTCACCAGTGGTGGCTGCTTGTGTTTGAGTGTGTGGTGTGTGTCTCAGTATTGACTTACTATTCCCAGGACAGTCTACCACCTTCCATAGGAATCCACTCATCCCTGCCCAGGATGTTTCTTACCTCCTCACCCCGGGCACCACCCGCTCCTTCTCAGGTGATGAGCTAACACACCATTGAGAAACATCAGCCAGGGCTGTCCCCACTGTCCCTTGTTCCTTGTCATGTCTCTTCCAGCCTGCAGCAGCCCACCTCCCCCTTCCCACGCATGTCCTTTAAGGCCATCTCCCTGCTATGCTCTGAATGTTTGTGCCTATTCCCCCGCCCCCCAAATTCTTTGGGTTTTTTTGACTTGGAGTCTCACTCTGTCACCCAGACTGGAGTGCAGTGGCACGCTCACAGTCACCGCAGTCTCGACCTGCTGGGCTTAGGCGATCCTTCCACCTCAGCCTTCCAAGTAGCCAGAATTATGGGCACACACTACCATGCCCGGCTTATTTGTTCATTTATTGTGGAGATGAGGTCTCACCAAGTTGCCCAGGCTGGCCTCGAACCCCTGGGCTGAGGCACTCCTCTAACCTTGGCCTCCCAAATTGCTGGGACGATAGGCTGAGCCACTGTGCCCAGCCTTCCCTTCAAATTCTTTTTTTTTTGTTGTTTTGAGTTGGAGTCTCACTCTTGTCACTCAGGCTGGAGTGCAGTGGCACACTCATGGCCACCGCAGCCTTGAACCTGCTGGGCTCAGGTGATCCTTCTGCCTCCGCCTTCCAAGTAAGTAGCTGGAACTACAGACGCACACCACAATGCCCGGCTATTTGTGTGTGTGTGATTTATTGTAGAAATGAGGTCTAACCAAGTTGTCTAGGCTGGTCTTGAACCCCCAGGCTCAGTCAGTCCTCTCACTTTGGCCTCCGAAAGTGCTGGGATTACAGGCTAAGCCTTCAAATTCTTTTTTTTTTTTTTTTGAGTTGGGGTCTCACTCTGTCACTCAAACTGGAGTGCAGTGACACACTCCTGGCCACTGCAGCCTTGACCCACTGGGCTCCAGCAATCCTTCTGCCTCAGCCTTCCAAGTAGCTGGAACTACAGGCGTGCGCTACCACACCCGGCTAATTTTTTTGATTTATTGTAGAGATGTGGTCTCGCCAAGTTGCCCAGGCGGGTCTCGAACCCGCGGGCTCAGGCAATCCACTCAACTCAGCCTCCCAAGGCGTGGGATTACAGGCTGAGCCACCAAGTCCGGCTCTTCAAATTCTTATGTTGCAGTTTAACCCCCAAGGTAATGGGGACTTGAAGATGATTAGGTCATGAGAGTGCCCTCATAAATGGAATAAGTACCCTTATTAAAGAGACCCCAAGTCAGGTAGAGTGGTTCATGCCTAATCACAGCACTTTCAGCAACCAAGGCAGGAGGATCATTTGATGCCAGGAGTTCGAGGCCAGCCTGGGCAATATAGCAAGACCCTATCACTACAAAAGTTTTTTAAAATTAGTTGGGCAGCCGGACTCAGTGGCTCCGCCTGTAATCCCAGCACTTTGGGAGGCCAAGGTGAGTGGATTGCCTGAGCCCGCGGGTTCAAGACCCACCCGGGCAACTTGGCAAGACC
>NW_007247225.1:16552-18756 GCF_000164805.1 Carlito syrichta | reverse complement strand
GCCACTGTACTCCAGTCTGGGCGACCGAGTGAGACTCCAACTCAAAAAAAAAAGAAAAATTAGCTGGACTTGGCAGTATGCACCTATAGTCCCAGCTGCTCAAGAGGCTGAGGTGGGAGAATTGCCTCAGCCCAGGAGTTTGAGGCTACAGTGAGCTATGCTTGCACCACTGCACTCTAACCTGGTGACAGAGTGAGACCTTGTCTCTAAAAATAAAATATAAAAATAAGACCAGGCTCAGTGGCTCAGCCTGTAATCCCAGCACTTTAGGAGACCGAGGTGAGTAGATTGCCTGAGTTCACGGGTTCGAGACCAGCCTGGGCATCTTGAGGAGACCTTGTCTCTACAATAAATTAAAACAAAATTAGCCGTGCGTGGTAGTGCACACCTATAGTTCCAGTTACTTGGAAGGCTGAGGCAGAAGGATAGCCGGAGCCCAGCAGGTCGACGCTGGGGTGGCCGTGAGTGTGCCCCTGCACTCCGGCCTGGGTGACAGAGTGAGCCTCCAACTAAAAAACAAATAAATAAATAGAAATAAAAGAGATCCCAGAGAGATCCTTGCCATTTTCCATGTGAAGACGCAGTGGGAAGGTGCCATCTATGATCTAGAAAGTGGGTCCTCCCCAAACACTGAATCTGTGGGTGCTTTGATCTTGGACCTTCCAGCTTCCAAAACTGCAAGAAATACATGTCTATTGTTTATGAGCCACACAGTTTATGGTAAGTAGCCCAGTTGGATGAAGACGCTCCCACTTTCTCTTTCTTGAGGACTTCCTTCCTGCATCCCTGCAACCCCCACCCCACAGTGCGATCTCTCTCTCTCTTTCTCTGTGTCTCTCTGTCTCTCTTTCTCTGTCAGGGATTAGGCCAGGCACGGACTGTGAGGACCTCCTCCTGACCCCATGCCCTCAGGTACCTTGGCCTCCTGTCTCTCCCCTGATCCGCCCTCCACCCACCCCTTCCAAAAAGACTTCCCACCCTTCCAGCCACTCTGAGCCGGCCTTGTCGCCATCCTGCCATGTGTCCTTGCTGCACCGAACCGGTATCAGTGCCCGCACAACTGACTGTGGTTTTCCACAAAGGCTCTCCTTGCAGCCTCCTGGTTTTCCTCTTCCTTCCTGGTCCCCAATGGTTCCCTCTCCCTGGTCCTCCCCTCCCTGGTTCCTCCTCCCTGCCCCCCCTCCCTGGTACTCTCTCCTTTTGGTTCCCCCCTCCCAGTTTCCTTCTCCCTGATCCCATACCTCTCCCTGGTCCTCCCTCTTCCTGGTCCCCCGTTCCCCCTTCCAGCTCTCCCTGGTTCTCTCTCTTTCTGGTACCCTCTCTCCCTGGTTCCCCCTCCCTGGCCCCCTTCTCCCGAGTTCTCTCTCTTTCTGGGTCCCCTCTCCCTAGTGCTCTCTTTCTGGTCCTCCTCCTTTCACCACACCTTCAGGGCAGAGGGCTCCAGAGCTCTGGCTTCGCCTCTCTCCCTACATTCTCTCCTCAGTGAGCTCACCCAAGCCCAAATTTGAATCCCAGCCATTACGTCTCTGTCATGCTTCAGGCTGGAGTGTCCAGCTGCCTCCTGCACACCTCATACTTAGTGTGGATAAAGCAGAATTTCTGCCAAAAGCTGCTCTTCCCCGGTTACTTCCCCTCAGAAAATGGTGACTCCATTTGCCAAGTTAAGCAGGCCAAAACCCCTGCAGCCATTCTCAGCTGTCTTCTCTTTGACCCGCTGTAGCTCATTCATCAGTTAACCATGTCAAGCTGGGTGTGATGGCTCAGGCCTGTATCCCAACCAGCTACCCAGGAGGCTGAGGCAGGAGGACCACTGGAGCTTGAGAATTTCAGTTCAAGCCGGGCTCAGCGGCTCAGCCTGTCATCCCGCGCCTTTGGGAGGCTGAGGTGAGTGGATGGCCTGAGCCCGCGAGTTCGAGACCCGCCCGGGCAACTTGGCGAGACCTCATCTCTACAATAAATCAAAAATGAGCCAGGTGTGGTAGCGCACGCCTGTATTTCCGGCTACTTGGAAGGCTGAAGCGGAAGGATCGCTGGAGCCCAGCAGGTCGAGGCTGCGGTGCTGGGAGCGGCCACTGCACTCCAGTCTGGGTGACGGAGTGAGACTCCAACTCAAAATCAATCAATCAATCAATCAATCTTGTTGAGCCCACTTAGCATTAAATCTTTTTTTTTTTTTTTTGAGTTGGAGTCTCACTCTGTCGCCC
>NW_007247225.1:14475-16532 GCF_000164805.1 Carlito syrichta | reverse complement strand
ACTGCAGTGCAGTGGCCGCTCCTGGCCACTGCAGCCTCGACCTGCTGGGCTCCGGCGATCCTTCCGCTTCAGCCTTCCAAGTAGCTGGAACTACAGGCGCGCGCTTCCACGCCCGTCTAATTTTTTATTTGTATTGTAGAGACGAGGTCTTGAACCCATTGGCTCAGAGAATCCACTCTCCTCGGCCTCCCAAAATGCTGGGATTACAGGCTGAGCCACTGAGCCCGGCCTAGAATTAAATCTTAAATGTGCCTTACCAGTTAGACTGCTACTCCCAGTCCAAGCTTCCTCCTTCTCTCACCTGGACTAACAGAACCACCTCACAGCCCTCCCCTCAGATCCCCTCACAGCCACCAAGCAATGCTTTTAAAGCTAAGTCACAGCCGGGCGCAGTTGCTCATGCCTGCAATCCCAGCACTTTGGGAGGCCGAGGTGGGATGACTGCTTGAGCCTAGGAGTTTGGGACCAACCTGGGCAACATAGCAAGACCTCGTCCCTATTAAAAAAT
This sequence comes from Carlito syrichta, assembly GCF_000164805.1. Classification (NCBI taxonomy): domain Eukaryota; kingdom Metazoa; phylum Chordata; class Mammalia; order Primates; family Tarsiidae; genus Carlito; species Carlito syrichta. Next base: position 16,024 of record NW_007247225.1, on the reverse strand, counting down.
AAAATAAAGTAAAATTTTACAAAGCTAAGTAAGATCCCGTTCCTTCTCTCAAATCTCTCCATGGGAGGAGAGGGAAGTTGTGTGTGGACGCCAGAGAGGTGCTGCATTGAGGAAGGTTCTGGTAGGGAGAGGCACAGAGCAGCACAAGGCTCCATGAGGGAGGAAGGGGTCCCGTTTCTGCGGTGAAGATGCTGGGGGTCAGGGGCTGCTCTGAGGTGAGGCTGAGTGAATAAGACTGGAAGCTGGAGAAAGTCAAATCTGTGCTGGAGAATGATAAACAGTTTGGATTTGCCAGGTAAGACCAGGAAGTGTGTGGTGCCAGGCTGTGGGATCCTAAATGACTGAGAGTCACACTGTCTTTGTGAGATGACCTGGATCCCCTAGAGATTCTTGAACAGGAGCAGTGCCACACACAGAGCAGGTAGCCACATGAAGGGTGGACAGAGGAAGGCAGGGAGGCCACGCCAGGCTCAGGCCTGAAGCAATGAGGACAACTGAAGAAACAGAAGGGCGGTCAGATATGGGCAGAAGGGGCCAGTAGTACTTGTCGACCGGTTGCAGAGAGGACCTATGATCAAGACGTGAAAACTCAGCCGGGCTTGGTGGCTCAGCCTGTAATCCCGCGCCTTTGGGAGGCTGAGGTGAGTGGATTGCCTGAGCCCGCGGGTTCGAGACCCGCCTGGGCAGCGAGACCTCATCTCTACAATAAATCAAAAAATCAGCTGGGCGTGATAGCGCATGCCTGTAATTCCGGCTACTTGGAAGGCTGAGGCGGAAGGATCGCGGGAGCCCAGCAGGTCGAGGCTGCGGTGGCCGGGAGCGCCCACTGCACTCCAGTCTGGGCGACAGAGTGAGACTCCAACTCAAAAAATAAATAAATAATTAATTAAATAAATAAATCACAAAAGTAATTAAAAAAAAAAAAAAAGAAGTGAAAACTAAGCCGGGCTCGGTGGCTCAGCCTGTAATCCCGCGCATTTGGGAGGCTGAGGTGAGTGGATTGCCTGAGCTCATGGGTTCGAGACCCACCTGGGCAACTTGGCAAGACCTCATCTCTACAATAAATCAAAAATTAACCGGGCATGGTAGTGCGCGCGTGTAGTTCCAGCTACTTGGAAGGCCGAGGCAGAAGGATCGCTGGAGCCCAGCAAGTCGAGGCTGCGGTGGCTGGGAGCTGCCACTGCACTCTAGTCTGGGTGACAGAGTGAGACTCCAACTCAAAAAACAAACAAACAAACAAAGAAAACTGGCCAGGTGCAATTGCTCATGCCTGTCATTGCAACATGCTAAGAATGGAGGATCGCTTGAAGCCAAGAGTCTGAGATCAGCTTGGGCAACATAGGGAGACCCCATTACTACAAAATAAGTTTTTAAAAATTAACTTGGGGTGGTGGCATGTCCCTGTAGTCCCAGCTACTCAGGAGGCTGAGGTGGGAGGATCGCTTGAGGTCAAGAGTTGAAGGCTGCTGCTATGATCGCACCACTGCATTGCAATCTGGGAGACAAAGTAAGACCCTTTCTTAAAAAAAAAAAAAAAAAAAAAAAAAAA
>NW_007247225.1:12472-14299 GCF_000164805.1 Carlito syrichta | reverse complement strand
CAGGCTCGGTGGCTCAGCCTGTAATCCCAGCACTTTGGGAGGCTGAGGTGTGTGGATTGCCTGAGCCTGCTGAAATGGCCCCTGGTGCTGGTACAATAGCACTGGGCAGGTCGAGGCTGCGGTGGCCATGAGCATGCCACTGCACTACAACCTGGGCCACAGAGTGAGACCCCATCTCAAAAAACAAAAGCAATGTTTTTCTGCTGAGGAGACTGAGAGTTGATTACTCAGTGATGGGAGGAAGGGGAAAGTCGAGAAGCCTACCCAAGATGGCAAGAATCCCAGGGACCTCAGGCTGTCTCCCTCAGTTGCTCAGACTGGAGTGCAGTGGCCGCTCCCAGACACCGCAGCCTCGACCTGCTGGGCTCCGGTGATCCTTCCGCCTCAGCCTTCCAGTAGCTGGAACTACAGGTGCGCGCTACCATGCCAGGCTAATTTTTTTGATTTATTGTAGGGATGAGGTCTCACCTGCCCAGGCGGGTCTCGAACCCGCGGGGTCAGGCAATCCTCTGGCCTAGGCCTCCCAAAGTGCTGGGATCACAGACTTGAGCCACTGCACCCGGCCTCCAAGCATATCTTTACTATTCAGCACCCCCCTCACTTTGGGGACCTGAATGGGCCTCTGTTTCCTGCTACCTAAAGCTCCTGACCTGATGTCTCCAGTCCCAAGGGACTGCCAAGTCTGAACTCTGCAGTGACATTATTTTACCAAAGGCATCGGGTGAACGACTATGAAGCCTGTTGCCCTGTGGGTGGGTGAGGACGACTCTTTCTTCCCTCCTTCCCTCCCTCCCCTCTTTCTTCATTCTTTTCCCTTCCTCCCTCCCTCTCTCTGTCCCTCCCTCCCTCCTTCACTTTTCTTTCTTCTTTCTTGGGACAGTATCTCAATGTCTTGCTCAGGCTGGTCTTGAACTCTCAGGATCAAGCAATCCTCCTGCCTCAGTCACCCAGAATTACAAACTGATGCCTGGCAGGAGCAACTTTCTTGAGGTAAAAAATGAGTGTTTTTCAGCTGGAGTCCCCTGAACCAGACACACTAAGACAGAGCCAGGTCAGGCACAGTGCTCACACCTGTAATTCCAGCACTTTGGGAGACCAAGGTGGGAGGACTGTCTGAGCCCAAAGAGTTCGAGACCAGCCTGGGCAACAAAGTGAGACCTCTTCTCTACAAAAAAAACTAAAAAGCTAGCCGGGTAAGGGGGTACATGCCTGTAACCCCAGCTACTCGGAGGGCTGAGGTGGGAGGATCGTCTGAGCTAGGAGATATGAGCCACCAACCGTGCGACTGCACTCCAGCCTGGGCATCAGAGTGAGATCCCAACTCAGAAAAACAAAAACATAAGACAAAGCCTGAAGTAGGGTGAAGTGAGTGAACCGCTTCTCTGGGCCCAAAATTTAAGAGGGGTAGTAATCAAGAGAAATGGTAATTTTAAAACAAAAATATCCATGATGAAGAAAAATTCTATACATGTATCGATATATTTTTGAGTGCTCATGGCCACCGCAGACTCAACCTGCTGGACTTAGGCAGTCCTTCCATCTCAGCCTTCCAAGTAGCTGAAACTACAGGTGCGTGCTACCATGCCTGGCTAAATTTTTTATTTATTGTAGAGACGGGGTTTCACCAAATTGCCCCGGATGGTCTCGAACCCTCAGGCTCAGGCAATCATCTCGCCTTGGCTTCCCAAAGTGCTGGGATTGCAGGCTGAGCCACCGCACTCAGCCAAAAATCATATATTTTTTGGGGGGGGGGCAGGTTGGAGTCTCACTCCATCACCCAGACTGGAGTGCAGTGGCACGCTCCTCGCCACTGCAGCCTCGACCTGC
>NW_007247225.1:6126-12226 GCF_000164805.1 Carlito syrichta | reverse complement strand
CAGTGGCCACTCCCGGCCACCGCAGCCTCGACCTGCTGGGCTCCGGCGATCCTTCCGCCTCAGCCTTCCGAGTAGCCAGAATTACAGGTGCAGCTACCACACCCGGCTGATTTTTGATTTATTGTAGAGATGAAGTCTCACCAAGTTGCCCAGGCGGGTCTCGAACCCGCGGGCTCAGGAAATCCACTCACCTCAGCCTCCCAAAGCACGGGATTACAGGCTAGCCACTGAGCCGTCTAAAAAGAACCCCTCCGTTTTAAACAGAGACATGCTTTGTTGTTTTTTGTTGCTTGTGTTAATGACTTTGCATGGCTGTTTTGTCCCCATCTGGTGAGTTTACAAGTATTGACAAAGGGGTGCCAACAGCCTGGGCAATGTGGGAGGCTTTACATAGAGTCTTTGTTTGAAAAAAAAATATTAGAGCATTTATTAACTTTTCCCACTTGGTTCAAACTAGGGGAGGACATTTTCCTGTGTGTATAGGTCTAAACAGATGCCTCCTTCTGGGAAGACGAGTCAGGAATCCCTCCAGCTTCCTTTGCCTCAGGCTCCCACGCAGCTGTGCCTCCCAAAAGCGAGGGAGGAAGGCGGGCGCCCCCCGACCCGCCCCCCGGAAAGGTCCCGGGCACGCGGCGCCAGCGGAGGCCTCCCGGGTGAGGTTCCCTCCACCGCCAGCAGGGGTCACTGTGGGGCTGCGCCGCCGGGTCCGCTTTATTGAGGCAGGCGCCTCTGCGCACCCCCCACTCGGGACACCCCACCGCTCACGGCCCCAGCTCGCCAGGGGGAGCTGACCCAGTTGCTCAGCTCTTCGGGGAGATGGCTAATTCTGAATGTAGGAAACAAAACCAAACCCCAGGCGTGAGTCCCTACCCCCTGGGCCCGGTACCCAGCAGCGGTCCCTCCCTCACCCCCCACCCCAGAAGGCCTCCCTGCCCAGCGCTGCCCGCGGTTGGATCTTGAGCAGCAGCCTAGCCCACGTCTGGAGTGACTCTCACTGCCAAAGTCCTCTCTGCAGGGGGTGGAGAGCGGGGAGAACCTTTCTGAAGGGCCACATTCCAGAAGGATTCCGGTTTTGACCCGTTCCGAAAGCCCCTTCGCCCCTTTTAAGCCAACGGAAGTGAAACGGGGAAGGGCTTTTCTTCCTGGACATCGCCCCCCTGCCCTCGACCTCAGATGCCCCTTTCCTTTCCATCTTTCCTGTGCCTCGTGGCTCTGCGGCCCCATCAGGCTGTGGCTCTCTGGCTCTGTCTAAGCCCACCAGGGACCATGAGGCCCAAGAGACGTCTGGTCTCCTGAGCTGCTTCCACCTTCCGTTCCTTGGCCTTCCCATTGCCCCGGTGGCCTGACAGGCACTGTCTTGAGCGTGTCCCTTGTTCCCAGCCCTGTGCTAAGCACCATCCTCCTCCTCCTGGTACCTGCCCTGTAAGGCAGGCTTCATGCTCACCCCTGTTTTAAATGAGAGGTGACTGCGGCTCAGAAAAGCTGCGTGATTTGCCCAAGGTCACACAGCACTTAGAGACTGAGTCTGAGCCTGGAGTAGGCCCTCTGTCTCGCAGTGCTGTCTCCCTGGAAAGGGCTGGTCCGTGCTATCGTCTCTACTCTGCATCGTTTCAGGTCACATAGCTGTCTTGGCCTGCACTGTGTACCCGTCTTGCTTTCTAAGAGTGGCTGTTTATTTGCTCCCTGGATTTCTGTTGAGTACCTCCACTGTGCCAGGCCTAGGAGACGAAGGCATAGCCTGCATTCAAGGAGCTTGAGTCTGGAAAACAAGACTTTCCCTGTGTGTCAGCTGAGTCTTCCCAGGCAGCCTGCAGCCCTCCCAAGGGGCAGAGGCTGTTTCCTGCTTCTTCTGCAGCCCACCCGGGGGTGGTGACCTGCCGGTCCCTTCTCAGGGAGTTGATGCTGTTGACTGCTGCCTCCACTGGGGTGGGGGCTGGGCGGGCCAGGCCCAGCAGGCTTTGGGCTGTGGGATAGAGGGCTTGGGGAGGGGTCTGGGAGCTTGGGGAAGGCGTTGGGGGCTTACGGCTGCTGGTGAGAGCAGGCTTCCTCTCTCATACACAGGAGGGCTGAACCACCACATGTAACTTGAGCAGCAGGCCTGGGCACTCAGCTCTCCCTGTGTGTAATGTCTGAGTTCGGGTCAGGAAGGTCAAGGTTCAATCCTTGCCTCTATCACAAGAGTTCTCGGACCAACAGGGTCCTTCTGTCTGGATAGCTCTCCCTTGATTCCTTCCTCGCTGATCCTATCCTTGCCAGGAGGAGATTTGCAGAGCAAGATCTTAAAAACCTACTAACTTTTTAACAAGGACAGATACTCCCCCGACCCCCCTCAAAGCCCTGTGTTGCTGATTAAACAGATGAGGGCCGCACAGCAATCTTCAGCCCCAATTTGGAGAAGGGCCCGGGAGCGGCCAAGGCTGAGATGCGGGTGATGGGGTCCTGGGGGGGTCGGGCGTGTGGACCCAAGAAAAAGGCCTAAGCCCAGAAGGGGAGACAGAGGCGAGGGCAGGCGGCAGGAAGAGACCGAGTGACTGTGCGCAGGAACAGCAAGAACGGGGCTGTTTAATGACACGGCTGGGTCTGGTTACAAACATCAGAAACTACAAAAGGAGAACGGGCAGTTACACAGATGACTGCATGGGGAGGGGACAGGAGGGGACACAGGCACGGTAGCCACAGCAGCGGAACATCCTTGAGAACGATACACGTGACCAAGGGGCGCACACGGGGGTGGAGAGGTCCCCGGCAAGGCTGATGCAGGTGGATGGGCAGGACCCACTGCCGGCCAGGAGGAGGGGTGGGAGAAAGCCCTCAGCCCTCGAGACAGGGCATCTGGTCCTGTCGTCTGCCGCCAAGCAGCCTGGATCCCCCAGGGCCGGCCTAGTGGCAGCGGCAGGTGGAGCCGGCATCTGAGGCCTTCTTGACTAAGGCCCCTCCCCAGCACCTTCGTCCTGTCCAGAACTTCCGGGCCCCTCTGTCTGCCTTTGCCTGTTCTAGGGCAAGTCAGTACCCAAATTCCTCTGGGGGTTTTGGGGGAAGCCAGCTCCTTTTTGCTTGGAAGTGGAAAATGAGAACGTGGGGAGCTGGGAGAATGGGCTGGGCTTTGCTGGCAAGCCGGGTCACTCCCGCCCTGCCCATCCAGGCCCAGGTCCCCTCTGTGCTGCTGTGGGACTTCCCCCTCTACCACTTCATCCTCTGCATAACCAGGACCCCTCCCTGCCTCACACACGGGTGGGCAGAACCGAGGCTTCTGGGCCCCGCAGATACACATTCTAGATATGTATGTGTGTGTGTGTGTGTATATATATATATATATATATGCATATATATTTATATAGAGATTGTATATAGAATATATCTGTATATACGGTAGATGTGTGTGCATGATACTCTAGATGGTGACATGGAGGCCTGCATGCTGATCGGGAGATAGAAACGGGGCGGGTGTATTCCTGGGGCGACTCCTCGACCCGTCCCTGCTTCCCTTCCCGCCAGCCGCCCAGCTAGGTCTCTCTCTAACGGTGAGTAGAAAAGCTAAGAAGAGCGGGCCCGGCTCTGCAAGGAGGAAGGGTCCCCCACCCGCCCACCGAGCTGGGGTCAGCATCCAGGCAGCCACACCGCCTCCTGGCAGCTCCAGGGGGACTGCGGCCGTGGCAGAGGCCTCCTTCCGGAAAGTCGAGTCAGGGATTCCTCCAGCTTCCTTGGCACCCAGAAATGGAGGGTCCAGGAGGGTCTTCAGAACTCAGCCTTCTGCTCAAGGTGCTGCCAGGGAGGGGGGAAGGAGGGAGGGGTCCTATGGCCCCGAAGAGGGCAGTGTGGCCGGTGGGCTGTGGACGAGACAGGAAATGGAGGTCATAGGTTACAGGGGGCAGGGAAGGAGACCGGGGGGCCTGGGGAGCAAGGGAGGAGCATCTGGGGTGGCGGGGCAGGGGGATTTCCGGTTGAGAGCCCAGGCACGGTGCAGCCAGAAGCAACCTTTAGGTCCAAGTTTTAGTCTCCCTCCTGCTTTGAACCTGTGTGACCTCAGACAAGACGGATGGCCCTTGGAGCCCCGGGTGGTCTTCTCTAAAACGTGAATAATGTCTGTTTTGTGACCCAAGTTATAAAAAATTGTGTCTCGAACCGCAAAGTGCCATACACATGTGAGCTCTTGTTCTGTTAATTCTGCAATGTGGGGCGTTCTGTCTAGTTTGTCTTGTGCCTCCTCTGGTTCCACCCGTTACCCTCTGCACACTCAGCTGCCCCGACTCATCATGGCTCCCGGCTCCCCCCTCCCCCACCATCCCCCACCGCCCACACAAAGGCACACACACCCTGAAGCAGAGACAGTTCAATAAACAGTGGCGCCTGGCCCACCCCTGCTTCCCTGATAAGAGGAGTTGGACAGGGGCCTTCGAGAACTCTGTTTTGTAACTCCATCCCACCCTCTGAGCCCGTGTGACCCCTGGCTGTAGGCTGAGTCTGCAGGCCTAGGCCAGGAAGACACCCATGACCCCAGGAGACCAGGGTGGGACAGAGGGTGTAATGAGGGGACAATCTCGTGACTCGACTAGACTGCCAAGGGCTAACCCCTGTGGGTGCCCAGACCCAGGGAAGTAGGGAGCCAGCAGGGCCCTGCCAGTCCCCACTGAAGTCCATCTCCATTCAGACATTGGCAGTTTCCAAATGTTTGGGGTTTGGAGAGATCTGGGTCCCTGGGGTCCAGCTGGGGCAGAGAGGGGCGGGGCGGGTGTCATTCTGGGGAACGTTCGCCATATGTTTCTGATTCACTGGGGTTCGCCCAGCCAGCTCTGTCTCCAGTCCCTCTAGGCCCTTGTAAAAAAGCCTTTTTCTCTGGAAGCAGGAAGTCCTGGCTGTAAACAAACTCATCTTTGGCGGCTCCAAGGAGACGGGTGAGAGAACAAACCCCCTTCCCGGCTCCTTCCTGGACCCTCTGTGTGTCAGGTGGGCGGGCGAGTTGAGGGGGAGAGGGGGTTAGCCCAGCTCCTTAGGCTCTGCCCCCGCCTGCCTCTGACAGGTAAAAATCTGCTGCTTGCTTCCCATCCACTGTGAGGTCTGGGGCAGGCCAGAGCACAGCTGTGCACATCTGGAGTCAGCCTCACCACCAGCACTTCCCAAGGACTCCGCTCTCCTGGGGTGGTGCTGAGGCGGGGGAGGGGAGTAGGAGCAAGCTTGGGCCAGTGTGGTCAGCAGCAGGAAGGGCAGGAGGCCTGACCTCCCCAGCCGGCCTCGGGGGACCTCCTCCGTGGAGCTGGGCCCAGAGGCCTGTGAGCTGGAGGTCTGGCAGGCCTAGGGACCAGCGCCTAGGCCAGGAAGAGACGCCTCCTTTTCCATGGGAAACTGCTGGGAATGTTTCTCTACAACGCGTGTCCCAAGCCGCTGGCTGACCCCTGGTTCCCGTTCCCGCCTCCGCTTCTCTCTCATTCCTACTCCAGCCCTGCCTCCGCCCCTCCATTCAGCCCCCAGTCAGCCGCCCCTGGGGGCCCAGGGAGACCGGAGTGTTCCCAGCTGGCACCTCTAGGGGCTAGCCCTCCCCTAGTGCTCTCAGTCAGCTGGAGTCACTGGGCCGGCCACCCTCCTCGAGCCATCTCCCGGGCCCAGAACTGGAAGTCTGGCCTGCAAGTCAGTCTGGAAGTAAACATCCCCTGCTAGCGTGCATGTGAGTGACACCCATGCAGGTCCGCGTGGGCTTGGGCGTGTGTGTGTGTGTGTGTGTGTGTGTGTGTGTGTGTGTGTGTGTGTCCATCGTGATCCTCCTGGCTCTGGCCCTGTTGAGGCAGAGGGTGGATCAGAGCACTGGTCAGCATTAGATGAATAAACAGCCCCATGTGATTGGTACCCAGGGAGGAAGTGGCCGGGGCTGGCCTGGGCTGCCTCTGGGCCTGATGAGCTGACCTTCCCACCAGGAACCTTCGGCGCCTCTCTGCCTGGGCAGCCATGGCCTTGGGTGCTCCGAGCTCTGTCAGAGGAATGTGCTAGGGCCCCCAACTTTGCACAGCCAAGAGTGGGGCCCCTGGCCAGGAGCTTGCCTGAAGTCAGAGGGGTACCATCTCGAAGACCCTGTCCTATTGTGCCTATTTTTTTTTTTTTTTTTTTTTTT
>NW_007247225.1:4470-6106 GCF_000164805.1 Carlito syrichta | reverse complement strand
TAATTTTTGATTTATTGTAGAGATGAGGTCTTGCCAAGTTGCCTGAGCGGGTCTCGAAACTGCAGACTCAGGCAATCCACTCACCTTGGCCTCCCAAAGGCGCGGGATTATAGGCTGAGCCACCGAGCCCGGGTTGTGCCTATTCTTAAATGTGCCAGACCACAGAGTCAGCCTGCCCCAACTGTTCCTGCCCCGGCAGTCAGCCCCCTTGGCCCCAGGAGAGGTGGGAGACCTAGGGGACAGGAGAGGACATGGGGGGGAGGCTGCCCAGCCCACCCTCGCCTGCTTCCTCACGTGGTGGCGTTGGGGACCTGCTGTACCCAGCCCACTTCCTTGTAGGCAGCGGTCACGTGGCTGTAGATGAGGCCACGCAGCTTGGCCCAGGCTCTCTGCGTCTCCGGTGGGAAGTCATTGGCAAATTCCTCGGCGATCACCTCCAGAATGACCCCAGAGAGGATCTGGGGACAAAGGAAGGAAGGCGTTGGTGAACACCTGGGCGCCCTGCCTCCCGCAGCTCCCAGGACTCCCTCTGTCCCCAGCGTGGTCATAACGCCACAGCATGGAAGCTTTGGGAGGCAGTCTCTCACAAGACCAGGGCTGCCCTGGCTCCAGCCCCTCTTTCCTTCTGCTGGGCACCATTCCCTCCTGTCACAGCCACTCCAGGAGAAGAGGCCAGGCAGCCCAGGGATCACCTCTGCTGCCCCAGGGAGCCCTCCCAAAGCCTGCAGGCTGCAGGTGGCTGCGGCTCGTGGCCCGGGAAGCTCTGGGCAGAGCAGGGCAGATGGTGGGGCGGCAGCATCCACCCAGCAACATACCTTGAAGTACACAGGCTCCACCTTGTGCTTGAGGGCATGGGCTTTGCCCACCAGGGCAAGCACCGAGGACACCTTGTCAGGGTCGTGCAGGTTCTCCACAACAGTGTTGAGGGCTCCCATGACCCGGCAGGCATGCTTCCGCAGCTGTGGGCTCCGCTCCATTTCCAGGGGCTCCTCCATGTGCTTGAACTGGCTGAAGTACTGCTTGGCCGAGGGAAAGTTCATAAAGAACCTGGCAGGAGGAAGGGTGGGCACTGAAGCTGGGGACCACCTTGGGTCCCCTCTGAAGTGCCCAGGATGGAGGGGGAGGGTGGAGGCTGGAGAAGCCGAGGGCTGGAGCTCCGGCTTCACCAGCCCCCCATAATTGTTTTCACTACCCTACGTAGCCCCCATCACAGAGCCTCACTCTGGCCAAGATGGCCTGCACAAAGCCCTTACCCAGTCCCGCCATGTCTGTCTCCCTGACTTTCTCTCCCGGGCCTCTGCCGTTCTTGTTTCTTGCCTCATTCCCAAATCCTAGACACCCGTCGAGGCCTGCACCAGTCACAGCCAAGAGGGTAAGAGCTCAGGTTCTGGAATCACGAGTTTACCATAAATTCAACCCTCTCCAGCTTATCTGAAATGGTCTGATTCCCCTGAAATACTGCTTTCATTAGGTCACGCTTATGCTCAAAAACATTCCATGGCTCCCCACTGTCTACCAGACAAAGTCAAAACTCCTTCACTGGATATTTCAGGCTTCTTTTTTTATTTTTATTTATTTTTATTTTTTTGAGTTGGAATCTCACTCTGTCGCCCAGACTGGAGTGCAGTGGCCGCTC
>NW_007247225.1:0-4450 GCF_000164805.1 Carlito syrichta | reverse complement strand
TCCTTCCGCCTCAGCCTTCCAAGTAACTGGAACTACAGGTGCACGCTACCACGCCCAGCTGATTTTTTTATTTATTGTAGAGATGAGGTCTCGCCAAGTTGCCCAGACGGGTCTCGAACACATGGGCTCAGGCAATCCACTCACCTCAGCCTCCCAAAGCGCGGCATTACAGGCTAAGCCACCGAGCCCGGCTTATTTTTTTTGAGTTGGAGTCTCACTCTGTCATCCAGGCTGGAAGGCAGTGGCACACTCCTGGCCACCGCAGCCTCGATCTGCTGGGCTCTGGCGATCCTTCTGCCCTCAGCCTTCCAAGTAGTTGAAACTACAGGCACACACTACCATGCCCGGCTAATTTTTGATTTATTGTAGAGACAAGGTCTCGCCAAGTTGCCCGGGGGGGCGGGTCTCGAACCTGTGGGCTCAGACTATTATTTCAGGTTTCTTATGAATGGGTTCCACACCCACTTCTCCAATCTCATGTTCATGTCCCTCCTACACTTGTGTCATCTCTGCCCCAGCTAAGCAGGTTCATTTACCATCGGGAGAACATTCCTCAGGTGGGCCAGTCTTCTTTTCCCTTCATTCTCCGTGTCAGACTTGTCTCTCCCTGAGCATTCAGTCTGGCCCAGGATGCTTTCCCCTCAGGGCCTTCCTTGCCACCTGTCAGACTGGATCCCAAACCCACCAGTTTTCACACGCCCTCTGACCTGCCCTGGCCAGAGGCCCTGTGGAATACAGGATGGTGGTGACATTTACACTTCCTTTCCTGATGGGGGCTGGACGTCACATGAGACACATGCCCAGACTTGATCAGAACTTACATAACTTAACTGAATCCTCAAAAAACATAAGGCATGTCTTGGACCTGTTCTTTCAGGTTGCTCCATACCTTTGCTGTGACCCCCTTTGTAACCAGAGAGGGCAGTTCACTTGCCAAACCAGCCCTCTGGCCAGGAGTTGAGCCTCAGATGTGAGAGCTGGAACAGATGCAGAGAGAGCATCTGGCCGAGCCATCCCTCCTGGCAGTGGAGCCGCTGTTGGGGGGGAGGTTCAGACAGTGACCGGGGCATGGGTTGGGACAGTGACTGGGAGAGCCCCTCCCGGAGGCCAACTGTGACCTTGGGCAAACCACCTGACAACCTCCCTGTCTGCAGAAGTGTGAAAGCAGTCTCTCCCACTTGCTGCTTCACAGATGCACAAGTGAGGACCAATGAGGCAACGCGTCTGAAAATACATTGTTTCTTTCTAGAGAAATCTTTCACATTTGTAATGAGGGACAAATGTGAAAACTCCAACCTGGATTACACGAGCATTTCAAATTTTGGGACTTTTATAAATGCAATGAAAAGAATGATCTGTGATATGCCTGATGTGTTACAATTTGCAAAGCATCCTCACCGATGCTATTGTATCTAACTGCCACAACTAAGCAGCTATTACATCCCTTTTACCGACGAGGATGTAGTGGACATTTACTGAATACTTACTGTATGATCTCATCAATCCTTGCAATACCCTCCTGAGCTGGGCACCGGTTTTTTGTTTTGAGTTGGAGTCTCACTCTGTCACCCAGGCTGGAATGCCATGGCACACTCATGGCCACCCCAGAGTCGACCTGCTGGGCTCCGGTGATCCTTCTGCCTCAGCCTTCCAAGTAGCCAGAACTATAGGCACGCGCTACCACACCCAGATAATTTTTTTGATTTGTTGTAGGGACGAGGTCTCACCGAGTTGCCCGAGCTGGTCTTGAACCCGCGGGCTCAGGCAATCCACTTGCCTCAGCTTCCCAAAGTGCTGGGATTACAGTGCCCGGGCTGGGCACCGTTTTTATCTGCATCTTAAGGATTAGAAATTGACGCCCAAGGTTGCTCAATAAAGTAGGTAGTAGCACCAGGAAGGAGCCCAGGCAGACCCTGCATTGACGGCTTCCCCACACTGCCTGGAGAAACCCCCATGCCGGGGAATCGTAGCCTGGGATATAGGTGAGTCTCCTGCCTCAGCACCTAGCACCAGGTGATAACCCTGAGAAAGGACAGGCCCGGGGAGCCCCTGTTTCGAGCCCTGCTTCTCGGTTAGGGGAGCCTGGGGCCCATGTGCTTGGCTTCTTCTTCCCAGCCCCTCTGCGATTCCTCCCGACACTCCTAGTCTCAGCGTGTGCTGCCAGGGAGAAGCCCCCGCAGCCAACCCTGGGGAGTTTCTCAGCTCCCAGAGGCATCTGGGCTTCCAAGAGAGCCTGAAATAGGCCTGTCTGAGTGTGAGGAGGAAGGTGTCAGAGTTACAACCAGGAGGGAGGGTGGGTGTTCCCTCTTGGTCTCCTCCCTGGAAGGGAGTGGAAGTGTGGGGTCTGCCTCAGACTCCGAAGGCAACGCCTCCTCCACCACCACCAACTTCTCGAGGAGGGGGTGTGGAGATATGGCTGCCTCCGCCTTGCCCTGCAGGCTGACGGGGGTGAGGGCACTGGCCTGGCCCAGAGCTGAGAATGATGGGTCAGAGGGCTAGAGAGTCAGGTTCTAGCTGGGACCCCGTCCATGAGGTGGAGGGTGTCATGTGTGACGGCACAGTGACAAGACTGATGGGCACAGATCTGCAGAGGGACCTTCAGGAGCCCTGAGAAACAAATCGGTCTTGCCTTTACTTCTTCCTTCTCCCTTCCCCTCTGGCCACTGGGCAGACAGCAGGATGAGGAGAAAGAGGAAAGCAAGATTGGTGGGGAGTGGCTGAGGCAGTGCTGGGCCAAGTGGTCCGGAGCTGGGAGACACGGAGGTGGGGTCAGGTGAAGTCAGGGGGCCAGGTGAAGTCGGGATGATTGGGGGCCTTTTTCTGAGCATTGAATGCATTGGTAATTACCTCTCCTCCCCCCAGGCCCAGGCTCCTCTGAGAGTCAGGAATGGGAAGTTGGAAAGGGGGTGCAGAGAGAGAAAGAAAACCATCTCCAAGAGCTCAGGCTGTCCAGAAACAGCCTTGCCCTGGGCGTTCAATTTATTCTCTGTACCCCCCACCCTCATCCCCCTCCTGGGGAGATTCAGGATACGGACTGTGTCCACACCCTCTACACGCCCTCATTGCCAATGGCAGGGGTTGGGACAGAAGATCTCCAAGGTCTGGTGGACCCTGCTTGGTTTCCTCTTGATGACCCACGTGTGCACCCAGATGCATCCGAGGCCGGTGGGCCTGCGTGTACCGACACCCGACCGAGTGCCACCCTCAGAGAGTGCAGTCTGGCACAGCAGCGACTCTGCTACCAACTATGTGCTGGTGTGGTGCCCTCACGTGTGGATCTGAGGTTCTGGGTGTCTGAGGCTTCAGGATCCCAGTCCCCCTCTGAGCTTCCCGCCACCCAAGCTGTGTTTCTGGGCCTGTGAGCTGCTGAGAGCTGCCCCATCCTTGGGAACACTCCTCCAACTACTCAGAAGTGCTGCTTGCTCTTTTTTCCTCCAAAATCTGTTTCTAAGTTGGAATCAGGGCATATCAATATGGAGCTGGGTAGGTCCCAGGCTGGGGAGAGGCAGAAGAGGGTGGGGGGGTGGGGGGAGAAAGAGGCGCTGGGGATGGGGCCGGCCCGGGAGACAGGCATGCACCACAGCTGCCTCTCCAGATACGAGGCTTCACCCCCTCTTCACGCGGCAAGACCGCCCTGCTCTGTCCTAGATTTGACAGTGACCTTCTGCCAAGAGCAGGGGCTTGAGGGTGTGTGTGGTCTGGGGCCTTTCTGCCTGTGCCCCGGGGACCAGCACGTGTGGGAAGACGGTGTGGATTTGTAGCTAGAGTCAGCAACTTGCGTGTAGGGCTCGGGGACATCAACTGTACAAAAATGGTACGTGTACCCCCATGTGTAGCTGTGTGAATGACAGTGCCACTCTGTTTGTGGGGCCCTCAGGGGCGTTCGTGCCTGAATGACCCCTGAGCCCAACACACCGTTTTCTCCCTAGGTAGGGGTTTCAGGACCAGGCCCTGTCTCCTGACGCTTTTTTCTTCTCCTCCCCGCTCCAAACTCGGCAGGGGTTGTATCCTAGCGGACCGCTGGCATCTCCACTCACCTGTGCCTCACCTGGGAGCTCCCTGCGGACCTGGCAGCAAGGGGGCAGCCGGGAACACCGGAGCCCAGCCGCCCACCCTTCCAACCTCTGCTCTCTGCTCTGTTCTTCCCAGGGGTTTTGAATACGGAAAGCAGCGAAGCTGGAGAGAGGAGTCTGCTCCTCTTTGTCCCCTTCTTGGCCGAGCCTCAGTTTTCCCGTCTCTAAAATGGGGAGCCCCCACTGCCCGCTTTGAGAGGCTGGTGGAATGCGTGTGCCGGATGGCTGGGCTGGGTGGCTGGGGTCTCTGGCGAGCCAGGTACAGCCTGCCGAGTTCTGGGGCCGGGGAAAGAAGGGGACCGAGGAGCGCTCCTGCATCCGGCTCCCCGGTCCCGGTGAGCCCCGCGCCGGAGCCAGGAGAGGCGCAGCCAAGGCTT
>NW_007247224.1:127236-133725 GCF_000164805.1 Carlito syrichta | reverse complement strand
GGTATTCGCTGACAGGCGTGTGGATAATGTGGAACCCACTTCCCACTGCCCTGGAATCTGTCCATGCAGTGGGGCTGTAGGTTTACTCCCTGAAATAAAATGTGGTTAGCAGAGGGGAGAGAATGGAGCAGATAGTGGGTTGAAGAGGGGAGTGAAGAGATAGAGGAGTAAGGGGGGAAACAAACGAGTGTGCCAACAAATAGAGAGAGAGGCCTATACTGAAACAGATAAAAACTATAGAGCACAGCTACAGTCGAACCAACTCTCATACAAACAAAAATAAAACATATAGTGATGCTAACATACCAGCTATCCAACCACCTTATTAGTGTGTTGTTCCTCTATACAAAGACATGGTTTACAGACAGAAGAAAAGAGAAGAAAAGGAAAAGGAAAAGAGAAAAAAGGGAACAATACAGTAGGAATAGAATTAAGTCATTAACTAATAGAATCAATGAAGCACACTCTGAGACATTTCGTTTAAGTCCAATGTCCTTTCAGGTCTGATTTCTAGTTTGCTTTTCAAGCTGGTAAATTAGTTTGCAGTTAGGGTCAGTTCCCCTGATCTGCTGTGAAGGACAGTTCAGATTAACCTCCGTTCAGCAGTTTGATCTATGTCTTTATCAAGCTTGTTTCTCCCGTTTCGGTGTTGTTACCTTGAATCGCCAGCAGGTGTTGCTATCTCAGCTGCTTGCCCCAGAGGGGGTGGGGCCGGACAGGAACAAAATGGCTGCCTGCCTCCGAGCAGGCAACAGGAGCCCCACGCCGGGCGGGCAGGACAGTCTCGGATGCAGGAGCGGTGGCAGCGATCCCAGCAGATCTTCCCTGAAGCGGTTTGGTGTGGATCTCCTCGGGCCGGGTTGTGATGAGCTACCCGTCCCAGAGGCCTCAGCGCCGGCGGCGGCGACAGGAGCGCCGGTGGGGAGAGGGGCTGCGGCAGCAGCGGGACAGTGCAATGCAGTAAAACTGTCCAGTCGTTGCAATGCTCCAGCGGTGGCGATGGCCGAACTCTGTCTGAAGAGCAGGCTGCAATGCTGGAGTCCCCAGCCCCCCAGGGCGAGAGTCAGAGACCCACTGCAGATCTCCCTTGCAGAGGGCTTCAGACGCCGGGTTGCCTGGTCGCCATCTTGCCGCTATTCTCCAGCTAAACTTTTTATGTTACGCTTTTGCATTACATTAAAACGCTACCTGGGCTGGGCTAGGTGGCTCAGCCTGTAATCCCAGCACTTTGGGAGGCCAAGGCGAGAGGATTGCCTGAGCCCGCGGGTTCGAGACCCAGCCGGGGAATTTGGCGAGACCTCGTCTCTACAGTAAATCAAAAATTAGCCGAGCATGGTAGCATGCAGCTGCAGTTCCAGCTACTTAGAAGGCTGAGGCGGAAGGATCGCCAGAGCCCAGCAAGTCGAGCCTGAGGTGCCTATGGTAAGGCGCCTTAGGTAGACAGGCAAAAGAGATGTCTGAGTGAAGGGAGGAGAGGGCTAACTCACAATAAGCACGACTAAAGGGGATGTGAAATGAAGTTTTTAAGAGAAAGAAACAAGCCTGACAAACACTTGGAAAAGAGTCATCTAGGAAAAAAGAAAAGAGCAGTGAGTGCAAGGGTCCTGCGGTCATAGCCTTTGTGGTGTGTTCTGAGAACTAGTCAGGAGCACATGTAGCTAAAGTGGAAGGAGGGGGTAGGTGCAGAGTAGGAAATAGAATCAGAGAGAAACTGGTTGCCTGGGGGTCAGATTGCAAAGGGCCTTGGATGCTGATATGCAGCTCCCCTTTTTATGTGGTACAAGATGACAGAATATTATATAACCATGAGCTAAGCCTGGCTTCATGAGTGTGTGACTAGTGCAGGCACTTGGGGCTCCATGCTCAGAACATCCTCACATTTCAGGGCTCTAGAGCTCCCCTCTTTTGATCTTTGACTTTGTGTTTTTGTTTGTTTGTTTGTTTTGAGTTGGAGTCCTCACTCAGTCGCCCAGACTGGAGTGCAGTGGCCGCTCCCGGCCACCACAGCCTCAACCCGCTGGGCTCTGGCAATCCTTCCCCCTCAGCCTTCCGAGTAGCTGGCACTACAGGCACGCGAAACCACGCCCGGCTCATTTTTTGCTTTATTGTAGAGATGAGGTCTCACCAAGTTGCCGAGGCAGGTCTCGAACCTGCGGGCTCAGGCAATCCACTCACCTCAGCCTCCCAAAGGCATGGGATTACAGGCTGAGCCACCGAGCCAGGCTGGCTGCACTCTCTTAAAGGCTGCTATTCACTCCGGGTTGGGCAGAGGCCCATGGGAAGGGAGACTGACTTCTTTGTCCCCAGCTGGTGTTCTGCATTTTATTTTGCACTGGGACTCACAAATTATTTAGCCAACCCTGATGTGTATTCAGGAAGTAGCTGAACGGTATGATATGGCCTTTTTGAAAGAATCACTGATAAGTTGATGATAGGAAAGCAAGAGTAAAAACAGGAAGACCAGTAAGGAGGAAAGAATTCAGGTGAGAGACAATTGTGAATTCAATCAGGAAGATGGCATGAAATGGTGAAATACATATTTTGAGTAGAACCAAAAGTATTTTCTGGCAAGTTAGACTTGGGGTCTAAAAGAAAGAAGTAGTTAAGGATGACTCCACTTTTTTTGGCTTGAGAAACCAAAAGAACAGAGTTGTCATTAAATGAAATGAGGAAGAACAAATTTTGGAGGGGAGGATCTGGGGTTCAGTTTTAGACATTTGAAATTTGAGACGCCCCTTAGGTATCTACATAGAGATGTTGAGAAAGCATTAGGGTATATTCTGGAGTCCAGGGCATGTGTTCAGCCTGGGGAAATGTGGATGGACATCACCGACATATAGGGAGTATTTTAAACATGGCCTTTCATGAGATTATTAAGGGAGTGAGAATACGTAGAGAAAGGCTTGAGGATTGAACCTATTTAAGATGGGGAAATTGAGGAAGAATTAGCAAGGAACTCAGAAGTAGCAAAGAAATAGTTTTTTTTTTAAGTTGGAGTCTCACTCCATTGCCCAGGCTGGACTGCAGTGGCATGCTCCCTGCCACCGCAGCCCAGACCTGCTGGGCTCCGGCGATCCTTCTGCCTCAGCCTTCCAAGTGGCCGGAACTACAGGCGTGCGCTACCACACCCAGCTAATTTTTGATTTATTGTAGAGACGAGGTCTCACCAAGTTGCCCGGGCGGGTCTCGAACCCGCGGGGTCAGGCAATCCACTGGCCTCGGCCTTCCAAAGTGCTGGTGGGATTACAGGCTGAGCCACCAAGCCCGGCCAGAAATAGGTTTTAAGACGGGAAAATCCAGGGTGTGAAACACAGTGAAAGATACAGGAAGAACAGATTTCACTGAAAAGGGAATGGTCTATCATGTCAAATGTCACTGAGGGGCTCAAGTATGGTGAGATTGAGATGTTTGGTAAAGTGGAGACACCACCAGGGACTTGGTGAGAACAGTTCCAGTTAGCTTATTTGAGTGTATTCAAGAGAGAATCAAAGAACAGGACTTGAAGAAAGTGAGGTTAGGCAATTGTAGAGGAATCTTGTTGTAAAAGGTTTCAAAGAAATGCAGTGGTGGCTAGAAGGGGAACGGGAATCAAATATTTTGTTTGCTTTGCTTTTTAAATAATGGATTCACAGGCACATGCTTGTACACTGATCAGGATAATCTTGCAGAAAATGAACATTGACGATTATGGAAATGAGTGTGGAGTTGTGCTCTTGAACAGCAAGGCAGGGGTGGGGGGTGATGAATAAGAGGAGGAGGCGTGATCTTGCAGAGGCGGGAGGCCGGGTGGGTGGTACAAATGCTGGTAGGTGGACAGAGAAGGTGCTGAGAGCTTGTGTGGGTTCTTTTCTGGTAATTTCATCTTTCTCAGGGAAATGGGAAGCAGAGTTGTCAGTGGAGGGTAAGAATGGGGAAGGAGGAGTTTACAATTAGAGAAGGGGACACTTAAAAAGACAATAATTTAAGAGTAGGAAGGCACATGGACTGGGAAGATTGCTGAGCAAACTTAGGGTCCACTTCAGGTTGAAAGTCAAGGATCTGGAAGAGAATAGGATGGCTATGTTCTTCCTCCAACCGCAACCAGTCGCACAATCACGCCTGAAGTAGGTGAACAGAGTATAACCAGGGCTGGTATTTTGCCAAATAACATGATGACACACGTGAGGGGTGATTGTAGTGACTGAATATGAAATTTATACAGTGTAAGAAAAGTGAGGGCATATAAAGGGTTAAGGAACATGAAAATGAAGTGGAAACCAGGTCCCAGGTACTTGAGCGGGTACCCTAACTCTCTGGTTAGTACTGCTAACCAGTTAGGAGTAGTTAATCAGAGAATGGGATGCTTGAAATAGAGATTATGAAGCTGTTGAGTAATGGGTTTAGTTGATGCAATGGGGAAAAATCTCTGAAAGAATGGAAGACAAACTCATTGATGGAGAGGTAATATTTCTGTAGGCCAGGATTCTGTATCTAACAACAGCTGACTCTATGTTGGTGGTCCAAGGACTCTGTTTTGAGGAACACCAATATTAGGTAGAGTTGAAAAGCTAAACAAAAAAGTTTAGAGTTAAGCCAGAAAATATGAAAAGGGAGGAGATAGAAGAAACAGAAAAGATATTAACAGAATGTTGTGTATTGAGTGCATTGGACACCATTGAACAGTTTATGTGTATCTTTATATTTGTTTCTGACAATAACACCAAATTATAGAGATCACTATCATCTCGAATTTACAAATCTCGTTTTGAGGGGCAGGAGGTTGAATAACATGCCCAGGGACAACTCTGTTTGAGTCCAAACTCTGAGCTCTTAACCATTATGTCCATCTGCCTTGACAGGTACAATGATTATGATAGAGCAGGTGTTATTAAAAGCCACATCCTAAAATGTGATTATTAGACTTACAGGATTAGTGACTCTTGAGAACAATATTGTATACAAAGCCCAGTAATATACATGATCTTATCTAATCCTCATATTAATCCCGTGTATTAAGTAATTTGGTGGGATCATGGGAGCCAGTAATTAGCAGAGCCTGGATGTGAAAGCTCATTCTCTCACCTCCTACTAATTCCTTTCACTAACTACAGGTCGCCATTACTTTCTAGGGATGGTTCAGACAGCAGCTTTAAAGAAACTCTAAGTGGTTTTGAATAAATATATTAATAAGGAAATCATTACTAGTTATTTCTTTTTAGAACCCAGCATAGAAAGTTTCATAATTCCTATGTTTCCATGGGAACATGCGTTAGCACAGAATGCAGACAAGAATCTTCTTGTCATGAAATATTCTTTCTATAAATTCATGCATTCACTCAACTAGTATTTATTGAGCAAATAGTCTATGCATGTGCTCTGCTAGGCACAGAAGACCCAATCAAGTAGGAAACATCCTGCTCTAAGGGAACCTCAGTCAGCTCTAGATCTTTAGTGCCTCAGATACTCTGTAGGGCCTTCTCAGGTCTGGAGCAATTTAAGACACTGCATTTGACCTAGAATACACTTGATCCCTGAGGACCCAGTTACCTAAGAGATCATTCTTCTCCCCAGTGGTTTGGCACAGAGTAAGATCAGCAGTTGCATCTTGGAAATGGAATCTTAGATTTGGACTCTGGGGAAACAGAACCAGGGTGTTTTCCAAAAAAGGATTTTCCTACTCCAACATGACCTGATTTTAAAGCTGGATTTTAAAATAGACCCCCTTTTCCTGGCACTCGAAGTGTCTCAGTGGTAGTGTGCCACCTTTCGATTGCCTCTTGGCAATGCCTTTTGCTAGAAATATCGTTTTTGTACATGTCATGTAGTCGTTCACAGGCTCTGTGGCCCAGCACCCTCCTGCCAGAATGTCAGGATGTCAGGCAAAGGCCGAGTCAGGCAGGGCCCTGGGTACCGTCTGTGGGAATAAAAGACAACGGTATCCAGAGGGTGGGGCGAATTCCGCTCTAGCCAGGTTGGTGCTGCCACAGCTGATGAACTTTAGCACAGGATGTGTGCGGTGGCTATTTCGGCGTGCAGAGAAATCCGTGCCCTTCTTCGTAATGTTACTAATTAAGAATGGTCCTATGCACTGGTTCGAACTCACCTGGCATTCACCACAGGGAAACGGGGATGGTAGGAAGTGGGTGTTATTGTGTGCCGCCAGATTTAGAACATCCCAACTGGCGCTCTTAGTGGCAGTGTAACTCCTGTTGCTTCACTTCCCTCTGCTCTTAAAATATGAGTCACGGTACAATTTAAGAATTACACTCTCCGTCTCTTACGTTTGCAAAAGTTAAGTGAGACGAATCAAAGCTTAAGTTTTCTTATTTAAAAAAAAATACGAAGGTTCTATATTTTACTGAGGTTTTAAGACTCTCTTGAGCCGCAACGTATTTAAAATTCTCCTTGAACCACTCTGACTTCTGATTTAATTT
This sequence comes from Carlito syrichta, assembly GCF_000164805.1. Taxonomy (NCBI): domain Eukaryota; kingdom Metazoa; phylum Chordata; class Mammalia; order Primates; family Tarsiidae; genus Carlito; species Carlito syrichta. The sequence goes on along the minus strand of NW_007247224.1, from coordinate 127,312 downwards.
ATCCGAGCCACGTCTGGGACGACACCGTTGGTTTGCAACCGCTATAGCTTTAAGAAAAGGTATTTCTCGTTTCGGA